>NC_056741.1:620814479-620929479 GCF_019279795.1 Protopterus annectens | reverse complement strand
TAATTAAGAAAGCCTCAGTCCTCACCACTGGCACCAGTGTGGGAGCATCATGGAACACACCGAAACAGAGAGCACACAAGAGTAAAATTCCACAATTTCCCTTAAGAGCACAACAGGAACGCACACTATTTTCCTGGAACTGGACTATATACCTCTCTCCACCCCAAATGTAATCCCTTATTATCCACTTTAGAGCAGTTGTTCCAGTTTAAGGCCTCTGACTCACTTGCACACAAAATAAATTTAAATCTCACACACTCAAACACTTATGGGAAGCCTGACACAGATTTCCAGCAGTGTCCCTTTCCAAATACAAATGGTAAACACTGCCACCAGAGTCAGACAGGTCTACATGCTCTTCAAAGGGTAATCAGTTATTAAAAGTTAAATATCAAAATAAATGATCGATATGACAAGGAGCAGCCAGGCATTTAAAGTGACCGGGGAATATCAAACCGGCATAAGCACTCTCTAATCTCTAAAGAACACACTGTTTGTCCAGCCACAACGTAAAGTAATGGAAAACATTTAGTAATAAGTAAAATGATTACAATACTGTAAATCAATAATTTTCAGTAAACACCAGAATTCAATCACCAGAAATATAAAATTGAACTGTAGGATACATGTCCATCATTTTAGAAAACCCTATCTAAATAACTAAAATTTCCTAATCTAACTAGAGAATACTGTCCATGATCTAATCTAAAATATAACAGCAAGTCAAAGGCAGGTTTGCAGTTTTTTGACGAGTCATTTTCCCTGGGTATATACTGCACAGCACTGTAACTGACTGCAACTCTTCACTAACTGTTCAGCACTAACTGACTGTAGCAGTCTCTTTTGTGTAATCCAGGTTAACAGTCTCAAGTGTCTTATTAAAAAAAAAAAAAAACAACAGTCAGCTGTTTGAAAAAAAAATATTTTTCCTGTCAGTCAACTGTTCAAACAATCACATAGCAATCAGGAGCATTTTAATGGCATCACCTACTGATCAGCTAATTCTCCACAGACTGTTTGTACTTTAGAATCTCCCTCACAAACATGTGCAATTAGAAATGTATCAAAACACTGACAGATTTTTTTAAACATTGTGTATAAACAGGGAAATGCTCAACATTTTAAATACTTATTTACATTTTCAGAGTTAGACATGCTTGCATACAGTACAGGTTAATCTGCAAATATACGCAAATCTCATACCAGACATGCTAACACAGTTGACAGTGTTTTCATTTTCTTCACATTTTTCTCCCTCACTTATGACTCAAGCACGATTTTCAAGTGACCCTTGAAAACCAAAGGTTGAAAAAAAATGGGTCTACTTTATTCACTCACTCCTGTCCTGGACAATCCATCCACACAGGCATTATTAATCCCACTGCAATGTTGTATCATCATATATGCTTGCAATCCTAAACTCCACCTCAGTCACTTGGCATTTTGCTTACTGACCCTGTTAAGCCATATTAAAGGGTTATGATTTGTGAGTACAGTGAATTTTCTCCCATAAAAATAGGGCTGCAGCTTTTGCAGTGCCTCACTATGGCCAAACACTCTTTCTCCATGGCTGCATAACACTTCTCTAAGTTGGATTCTACAGCTCAGATATACCACCGGGTGCTCTTTTCCTTCTGAGGAAACTTGGCTAAGTACAGCCGCCATCCTATAATTTGAAGCATCTACCTGTACAATAAATTCTTTATTGTAATCTGGGATGGCTAACACAGGGGGTCCTCTCAAAATCTCTTTAAGTTTATGAAATGTTTGTTACAGTCTGTGGTCCACACTACCTTGTCTGGTTTACTAATCTTAGTTCAGTCGGTAAGGAGTGCAGCTATGGTATTGTTATTGGGCACAAATTTCTTATAGTATCCCACTGTCCCTAGAAATGCTCTCACTTGTTCCTTACTAACAGGAACTGGCCCTGCTTGAATAACTTCCACCTTGGCAGGTACTGGACTAATTTTACCACTTCCCACTCTATGTCCTAAGTAAGTGACGTCTATCATGCCCACTTGACACTTAGTGGGTTTAATGGTTAATTCTTTCCTACTTAATCTATCCAAGACCTCCCTCACATGTTGGAGATGTTCCTGCCAGGAATGGCTGTGAATAGCGATGTCATCCAAGTATGCCAAAGCATATTCCACTGCTCCTACCAAGGTATGGTCTACCAACCTCTGGAAAGTTCCTGGGTCATTTTTCATTCTGAAAGGCATCGTGGTAAATTCATACAATCTGTGAGGGGTTTCAAAAGCTGTCCTTTCTCTAGCAAAAGAAGTCAAGGGCACTTGCCAATATCCTTTAGTCAAATCAGTAGTGGTCAGTTACCTAGCCCCACCCAGCTGTTATAGGGCTCCATCTGTTCTCAGCATGGGGTATGCATCTGACTCTGTACAGCTATTAAATTTCCGGTAGTCTACACAGAATTTCACATTGCCATCCTCCTTTGGTACTAGCACTACTGGGGAAGCCCAAGGACAGTTAGGCTCTTGAATTACCTTCAGTTACAGCATTTCCCTTATTTCTTCTTTCAGAGTCTGCTTCACCCCCTCAGGTACTGTACAAGTAACCTGCTTAGTAGGTCTTTGGGTTCACATGTCTACATGGTGCTGCACCAAGTCCGTACACCCAGGTTTCCCTGTGAACATATCCCCAAATTCCTGCAATACCGTTTTTATCTCCCGGACTTGATTTGGAGTTAACTGCTGCAATATGGCGATCTCTTCCACAGAGGTGTCAATCCTAAGCTCACCCAAAAGATTAGTTAGCATATCCCTTTCAGACTCTTCTTGCCATCCACTACAAATGCGCAATACTAGGGCCTCCCTGTTGTGATAAGGTTTCATCATATTCACATGGTATAGTTTGAGCCCTTGTTTTCTACCTACCAAATGTACCATGTAGTTCACATCGATTTTCCTAACCACATCAAAGGGTACCTCTTAAGCTGCTTGTAACTTATGTCTAACAGGAACAAGTACCATCACCTTCTGCCCCTCAGCATACTCTTGGGCTTGAGCATTCCTGTCATACCACACTTTCTTTTGTTGTTGGGACATTGCTAGGGTCTCTTGAGCTAAACCCATGAGCTCTCCAAGTCTTGTCCAAAAGTTGAGAACATAAGCCACAACATACTCCTTATGAGATTCACTGTCACCTTCCCACTTCTCTCAAATTAAATCTAAAGGCCCCCCTCACCCTATGCCCATATAACAACTCAAAGGGTGAAAAACCTGTAGATTCCTACAGTACTTCCCTATATGCAATTAACAGATGGGGAAATACTTGTTCCACTCCCTTTTAAACTGGTCTGCAAATGCCCGTAGTACAGTCTTCAATGCAGAGTTTAACCTCTCCACAGGACCATTAGTCTGGAGATGGTGGGGGGGGGGTGGTCTTTAGATGTTTCACCCCACAATGCTTCCACAGACAAGTCAGCAGGTCTGACATGAAGTTGGCACCTCAGTCAGTATTTCCCGTGGAAAACCTACTTTGCTGAAGATTTCTATCAAAGCATATGCCACCTTCTGTGCCTTAGTAGACAGACACCACCTCAGGATATCTGGTAGCATAGTCTACATACCACCAAGATGTATATCTTTCCTGTAGAACTTGGAGTACTCAGGGGTCCCACAATATCCAGGGCCACTCTATGAATCAGCTCTTTGATAGCAGGCAAAGGCATTAATGGAGCCTTAGCCTTGTCCCCTGCTTTACCAACTTTTTGACACTGTTCACAAGTCCTACAATATCCTACCACATCCCTTGCAATCCCAATAGACAGTATACAGACTCCCTTCTTCCTTGAGCCTCAGGCACTTCCTTAGCCATCTACCACAAGCTTTGTAACCTAAGATCCATAAGTTGCACCTGTCGTAACTCTACCTTCGTGACCTTCCCCAACTCCCCTTCCACAGGAAGCCTAGTCACTTCTGACAGCTGTGCTTTGCTGACACGGTGGGTACCACCACTCACCTTTGTTTTCACGGTCACAGTGTCCAAGGAAACATCTGTACCCACCAGCATCTGTGTCTCACATTCAGACTTACTGCTACCAGATAGCACCTTCTCGGAAACAGCCACCATGGCTGTCCCAGCTTCAGGTATGGGATTTTTCTGGAGCTGTCCCAGACTACCAGACCTACATGCCTATCTCCAAGCCTGACTGTGTGTCACTGCATGTACCACAAGGTACTGCATTATCAAAGTAATTCCCTTTTAGGACATCTTCAGGAATATCCTCAAACATACCCAATTGCTTGCTTCCTCTTCCACCCTCTCAATCAAGATGAACCCTAGCCAGAGGTATTTGGAATGGGTTCCCTTCCAATACTCTGACTGGAGTGGATTGCCCAAGCAAGTGCTGCTCTTTTCTAGTCACTGCAGGCCTCACAATAGTTATATCAGAAGCTGTGTCATCCTTCGCAGTTACCCATTTACCATCTACTGAGATAGGATATAAATTTTGGTGATAATTTGACACTCCAGTTGTTTCTAAATAACTTAACTGGCAGTTTGTCATCTGCACTTATTGGCTCCCTCACCACCTGTTTCTCACCTTGCCTTGATGGATATTTCATTGCTGTGTGTCCCCTTTGGTTGCACTTGAAACATGCAATCCCTAACCATGCACTTGGAGTAGTAGATTTCCCCCAATATTGGTGTACTCTTTTGGAGTGGTTTAGACTGCCCCCCATGGGTTCCCTTATGTCCATGTACAGCACTGGGTATCCCTTTCTTATGGAGTGGTGCTCTGTTTGCCAAGTACTTAAGCCAGCAGTATAATCACGTACACTTTCATCTGCCTTGCTTCTCTTTTCACAAAACATTTTTCTATATGCCTCAGGTGTAAGTTTGAAACAGTCAACCAAGCAACATTTCATTTTGTCATAATTCAATTTACATCATTTAGCTTTGCTACAGCCTGAACAGCTTTACCATGGACTTAAGGGAGTCTTTACCCCAGAGCTCACAGTCAGTTATATTATCTACACACCATCTCAAAAATATGAATAAAACTATCAGAGTCACCCCCATCCCTGTACTAAAGAAAATGTTTACTGACATTTACAGCTTCTGGTGTCTGGTTATGCCCTTCCCTATTACCTCCATGAGCCTCTTGAAGGGTTTGAAGCTCCATTTCATGCTGACAATGTCTCTCTTTGTCCTCTGCTTCTAAATGCCTCAGTCTCTTTGCTGATTCCAGGTCAAAACATTGCATTTACTCCTCAGCCTCCAGATGTTTGGTCTCCAGGTGCAGTTTCTCCAGTCGTTTGGCTTCCAAACTTTCTGTCTGCCGATTCTAGTTCAAGATGTTTGGCCTCCAGGCACAATCTGTCTAACCCCAGATGGATTCTCAGGTCCCTTGAAGAAAATGTGGACTCTCGTGTCTCGGCAGGCTGGACATCACCAACACCAAACTGGATATCCTCCAAATGGCTGGTCTGAGCTGTGGCTGCAACCAAGGCTGAAATCATTGCTTCCTTGGTCAGGTCGGCATGCACCAGTCCTCTAGCTTCACATTCCTTAGCCAACTATATCTTTGTCAGCTTGCTGACATCTTTGCCTGCTGTCCCTGATTATCTAACTAAAAAAAATTGTGGTGGATTGAAATTTTGAGTGTTTTATCTGTTTATCTTGTGGCTGTCAAAAGTGCACATCTTAATGATAACTACCCACAGGCTACTGAAATCCAGTTAAAATCCCACTAAACTGCCAGTAGTAAATGTGGCATCCAGTTACTATCCCACCGGACTGCCACCAATAATGTGACGTCCCCCACTTAAAACCCAGGTCAGTAATTAAGGAGCCTCAATCCTCACCACTGACACCAATGTGGGAGAATCACAGAAACACCAGAGCACAGAGGGCACAAGAGTAAAATTCCTCAATTTCCCTTAAGAGCACAACAGGAACGCACTCTATTTTCCTGGGACTGGACTGTATACCTTTGTCCACCCCAAATGTAGTCCTTTATTATCCACTTCAGACCAATGTGTTCCAGTTTAAGACCCGTGACTCACTCACACTCCAAATAAATTTAAATCTCACACACCCAAATAGTTATGGGAAGGCTGACACAGATTTCCAGCTGTGTCCCCTCCCCAATACAAATGGTAAATGCTGCCACCATAGTCAGACAGGTCTACACACCTTTCAAGTGGTGATCAGTTATTAAAAATTAAGTATCAAAATAAATGATAGCTATGCCCAGAAGCAGCCAGGTATTTGAGGTGACCTGGGGAGTTTCAAACGGGTATAAGCACACTCTAATCTCTAAAGAACACACTGATTGTCCAGCCACAGTGTAAAGTAATGAAAAATATTTAATAATTAAAATGATTACAGGAATGTAAATCAATACCTTTCAGTAAACACCAGAATTCAATTACCAGAAACATAAAATTAAACTGTAGGATACAAGTCCATCATTTTAGAAAAACTCTAAACTAAACTTTTCTAATCTAACTAAAGAATACTGCCCATGATCTAATCTAAAACATAACAAGGCAAAGGCAGGCTTACAGTTTTTTTGGTGAGTTCTTTTTCCTGGGTATGCACTGCACAACACTGTGACTGCAACTCTTCACTAACTGCTTAGCACTGACTGCAGCAGTCTCTTTTATATAGACAAGGTTAACAGTCACAACTCTTTATGTAAAAAAAATAAAATAAAAAATAGCCATTTCAAAAAGTTCTTTTTCCTCTCAGTCAGCTGTTCAAATAATCACATAGCAACCAGGAACATTATAATGACGCCACCTACTGATCCGCTAATTCTCCACAGACAGTTTGTACTGTAGAGTCTCCCTCGCAAACATATGCAATTAGAAGTGTATCAACATACTGACATTCTTTAAACATTTTGTATAAACAGGGAATACTCAACATTTGAAAAACTTATTTACATTTTCACAGTTAGATATGTTGGCATGCAATACAAGTTAATCTGAGAATATACACAAATCTCCTGTCAGCTAACACAGATGACACTGTTTTCATTTTCTTCACACATGTTATTCAAATAGTCCCTTATTGCCTCTTTAGCAGTCTGTACTGTGCCACTACCTCTTATGTGAGATTCTCCCTATTCTGCAATACTTTAACATTTGTCATCCCTTTTAAATAATTCTTGTTACTTTTTAACCATATCTCTTTTTCTTTTATCTGTCCTATTTTTAAACTCCACTTTCATTTATCTCACTCTCTAGCTATATTTTCTGATGTAATTTCTGTCTTCCCTAATAACTGCCAAATAATTTCCACTACATATTCCTTAAATTCCTCTCTAACAGGTGTGGAAGTGCTGGTGTCTCATTTTTATTTAATTACCATGCATTTTTATTTTAGTTATTATTGGTGTGTGATCTGAAATATTCTTAGATGTGTATCAAAATCCTCAAATGCTTATGTTCCTAATTTGTTTAGCTTATCCCGTTTTTGTACTCTGGGGAATAATATGTAAATTCAGTTTTTGCTCCTACTACTGAATTCACATCTACCATACTAAATATTTTCATAAATTTCTTCAAAAATCTACCCTCATTTGTTATATTTTCCCTTCTAGGTCCCCCAGATACATCCTCACTGTTGCAAATCAAATTCCAGTCCCCACCTTTAAGTAATATTCCCTACTGAAAACTGATTATTTCTCCCAGAATTTTGTTAAGCTCCATTATAGCAGTTTTACTTGGAATATAAATACATGTTAGTGTAAATTGTTTGTGTAATCCTCCCCCTTCCTTGCCAGTAGCCCCTTACTGTGTTAAAGCTACCATTATCTTTATTTTCATCTTCTATCACTCTTAGAGCTCCACGAGCAATTAATATAAGTGCTCCCATTTTTCTTTCCACTAAATAACATCCTGAAATTCTTTGTCAAATTCATATGTTCATTTCTTTACAAATGTGTCTCCTGTAGCATAGCTATTTGTACTCTGCATTTTTAATATATTTTGCTACTCTTTCTTTTTTGTACATACATGTGAGACTTTTCATGTTTAGAGATATCATGCAAATTGCTGCCATTATGATAAGGTATTACTCCCACCTGATACGGATAACAACTTTTTTTAAGCATGTCTAGTTTCAGCTTTTGTGTTGCATGGATACACTAATGTTTGGCAGGTTGATCCTTTATACAGTTGTTTATCATATCAATTTGAACCTACAGCACATCTTACAAGACTTTGTTTTAATGAAAACCTTCAAACAAAACAAACATGCTTGAGAACACCCCCCAGAATGTATTAGCTTAGTACAAGCACACAAAACTATATGCATCTTCAAATAATGAAGTTTAACCCTCCTAAGAAAAATAGTTGTCCCAAATTGACAACTACAAAGCCCTTAATTGACGTATAATGGAAGGTTGTCTGTGCTGAGACGCATGGTACAGCCTGTGCTTCTACTTAACCTAAGTGCTATCTTTGTCTTATGTTAATTCCTCTCCATGTCTCACAACTTTTAGGGTAAGACTTCTGGACAAAGCCATGAGTAAAAGTGTGACGAAAGCACAAAAATAAGGACAATTTTAAATACTGCCCTTATAAACTTAGAAAGTTGATAGAATAAGAGGTTTTTGCATTAGCATGGATTTTTTGAAGGGTATGAAGTCTGAAACTGAAATGTCTATTATTTTCTAACATCAGTCTTTAATGATTTGCCATTAATTTGCCAGAAAACCACAATTTTCTGTAAAATGGACCAAAATATGAGGCAAAAATCTGGACATTCTGCAAAAATCTGTGCAGTTGAGAGGTGTGTTCCCTCCCAGATGTAGAGAACAACTTGAATGCTTGCAGAAAACATCTTTTAGCCATTGACAGAAAAAAAAGTACTCTGTTCTTATTGCTGTCTTATCAGATTGTTTCTATAGAAACATGCAAACCCAGCTGCACAGTTGCCTTCATCTAGAAGCTTTCTTTCACTAGGAACATTTATTTGCTACATGAAAACCTTTCATTGCATTCAGTATTGTTTTTATTTACTTGCTTCCACTTAAAACTTGTTGATAGATCAAGCCAAACATATCAGTTTTACTTGCATCATGCTCTGTATACTTCTACAACTCATCTCTCACCTCATCAACCTAAGATTACAGTCTTATTTTCTTAAACATGCTTTTGTTGAGGCATGTTTAAGATAGCATACCTCAACAAAGGCATGTTTAAGGTAACAGGCTGTAAGCATGCTTTTGTTGAGGCTTTCTTCTCTTTTTATATTGCATTGCCTACATTTCTTAGAAAGAAGTGAAAAGAGAGAGCCTGTCTACTTTATTATCCCTAAAACACAAAAAAATAACTGAAAATGTTACTCTATAACCTGCAGTATGTCATGCTTTATAAAATAAACTGTTAAGAAAACAATTGTTTTACTTCCAGTCACCTCTTTCCTTCCTCTTCCCCTCTCTTTAATGTGTTTCCAGACATGTATGACATGTAGTAAAGCATATGCTTTGCAGTCCCCTGCAAATTTAACAAAGTCAAAAAAGTCCAATATTTCCAGATTTTCTTGTTCTGTCATATTTCACAAATGCGGTTAATGCTTTGCAATACCACATTTATTCATTAATTTCCAAGATGCTGTTTTTTTCCTGTTGATCGTCATCACCCAGCTCCAGTCTGTGGGTCATTTCCAGTGTGTGCCTGGTTCTTTCAATCCATTCCTCTCCTTTTTGTTGTCTTCCAAGCATTTTGGTTTGAAACATTGGAAAAGGTATCACTGGCATAGTTTTTCTGTGAGCTTTATTACTGGAAGAAAAAGAAGCAGAGTCCTCTTCTGTTTGATAGGTAAGTTTTTGTTGGACAGATTTTTGTATTTCCTCCTTAGCATGTTCTGCATCAAAGAAGGACCTTGACCCTCAAGGAAAAAAAAAATATTCTGAACAGGTATGGATACAGCAACTTGAATATCACACCTGCTTCTCGACATAACCTAAGAGCTGGAATTAATTTACTCCTTTTCTGAGTGGTGTACAGTGAATAATCATTTTCCGCGAGCACTCTACTTGTCTCCACCTTTTAGTACTTTGTCCTTCTGCCACAGTTTTGTCAGAGTCAGCTGTTTCTGCTGGTAGGATTTCATCCTTATTATTAGAGGTCTTGGCTGCTTTCTCATGGCCAGGTTTAAAGCATACACATAGTGTGCCCTTTCAGTTAACCACAACTGCTGTGGAATACCAGTCCAGTTGCTTATTTGTGCTTTCATAAAATTAATACCATCTGCTCTTTCCAGTTTCTCTGGTGCAGAAGAAAATCTCAGTATCCGATGTTTGTTCCATCTGATTTCAACCAGTGAGACTTCGAATCCAACACTAGCAAAATCTAAAGTCTTTAGCCTACTTGGCTCCGCTTTCCTTATTCATAATACCCCATTCCTCCTCCAGCTTCCAGGTCTAGTTTGCCGCCATTCAGATTTGCAGTTTTATTTTGGCTCTGCTTTGCTTTCCCTTTTTTTGAGAATTTGGCATAGTGATTTAGTGAGAGTTTGCGGTTCCCTTATCCTTGGTTTGTACCCTTTCTTGTTCTTTGTCTTTCTAGGTAGTTATGTCGTTAAGTACTGTGTCTTTTGCATCATCCTAGTGTTGTGTTGAGCTCATGTGTCATAATAGTAGCTTAACTTAATTTAGTGTTAGATATAGGTAAAAGTTTTAAAAAGTGCTTTTCCTGCAGGTAGAAGTTGCCTTCCCAGGACGCGCACTTAGTTTGTTTATTGTTTGGAACTGCTGAATCTTGATTCTGGATGCTCCGTCTGTGAAAGTTTTGGTACTAGGGCCATCAACGAGCATAGGGCCAAGTTGGTGTTGGAAGGACTTATTCCCTTGGGTTCTACTGCTACTGCGTCTGCTTCTATGGTGGCTTCTCCTTCAGCTCCAAAGTCTGCGTCCAAGAATTCCGAAAAGTGAGACTCCAGACATTCCAAAGGGGATTGCAAAAGAGCCTCTTCATCTTCTACTTCTGGCCTTGCTACTTCTGGCTCACTGGACCAAAAGGTCCCACAATATTTGGGTGCCCCAGCTGTCCCAGTGTTGATATTGGCCCAGACATCATGGAAATCATTGACATCTTTGCACTGATCACCTTTCATATGGAAAACTAGTAAAACTTCTCCTGCTTCACGCATCCCAAGTCCCTTGTTGATCAAAGGAGTCCCTTCAGGTAGGGCAGCTTCCCTCTTTTCTCCAGCACCCCACTGGAGAGGTTGTGAGAGGCCTTCCCATTTCCTCCTCAGTTGAAGGTCTGTCCATCTTGGATCTGGCACACAGAGTTGTCTTCCATTCAGTCATTGAGGTCAGTGGGCTGCATTAAAACCTCTGATGATGTCCTTTTTGCAGGCACAGTTAGACCTTTGTCCATTTAGTTCTGGGTCTGGTACCAGGACCTTAGGCTCCATTCTGCTGGCTTCTTCCCTCAGCCCTTTTGAATCCAAGGCCTTTGGGATCCAATGGCTTGGCCATTTTCAGCTCAATCCTTTTTTTGTAGTCTTGGGTCAGGCGTCAACAGTCCTTATTTCAGGATTGTCACTTCCTCTTGGAGCTTCAGCTTTGGACAGCTCGACACCGACCACAGTGTCAGGTGTAGGAGCGACTCCCTTGGGGTTGGTCTTTCTCCGGTACCCTTGGATTCTGAGACCGTCATACCTGAGAGGCCAGCCTCTGCCTAAGCCTGCGACATTGTAGAGTGAATGTTCTCCTCTCAGGAGAAGGGTTGGATTTCTCCACTCATCATCCCCTCCCTTCCTGCATCAGCACCTGCGACCACTTACCAGTCTGCTCCTGGACAGCCTATGTCAGCTAGCCTATTATCTGTCTCCCATGGCAGGGATTCCCAATGTTTGTCAGAACAGGAGGTTTCGGGAAAGAGAAAGTGTAAGAGGAAACATCTGGTCTTCCCGGAGGACTCTCTCACCTAGGATACTGACCTCAGAGAAGGAGAGGGGTCCCCCTAATCTCTGTGGGAAGATGCCTGTTGTGGCCATTTTATTGGAGCTACTTCACCAATGCAAAGGCTGGATCACCGACGTGCCCTTTCTGGAGGAGTAAGTATTTCTGTAGGCCTTTGGCATAGGCCCATCCATGCCTTGGGTGGTTCCCCAATGGATGCTGTTATAGACCTGGCATCGCTGAGGGCATGGAAGAAATGTGACACAGTGGAGCCCATGTCCAGAAGGCCGGACAAAGTTCTGCCCCCCCCACAGGATAGGGCATATTGGAGTAAGGGTCTGGCCGTCTGTGCCATTGTGGTGTCTGCAGCCAAGAAGGAGGTTTCTGGGGAGGGTTCCTTAATTCACCCTCGAACAGGGAGTCTTGGATGTTGGATCATTTAGGGAAGCATTCATATGCCTCAGACACTTTTGCACTGAGAGCCCTTAATTACCTATCACACCTGACAAGACTTCAACAGAACCTGTCTTCTGAAGTGTCAAGTATCCTCAAGATGCAACAGTCTCCTGAAATGCAGAAGATGCTGGAAACTCATTTTTCTACCCTGGTTTCCGTTACAGATGTTTCCATGAGGCTTATCTCTAACACTGCCAATGGAGCATCTCGAGCGGCAGGCTCCAGTATTGTCCATGTGGTGCCACACTTGGATGCATTTGTGTAATTTCATTGACTGTTTCAAGGTGTCCTTCATTAATGTCCCTTTTGACAGGTCCTTCTTGTTTGGGCCAAAAGTTAAACACGCTGACAAAGCATGAACAGGAGGGGAAGACATTGGAGCATGTTTTGTTACCCCTAGTGGACCTTTTCAGGGAATCAGAAAGTAAGCAAGCATCTCTTCTTCAAGAAATCACATTATTCTTCCCAGCACACTCATCCAGAGGGGTCCTCTCGATGACGGGGAGGGGGATCATAATTAATGCTGCCCACAGGGGAGGGGCAGTCTGTAGGACAGAGGCTTTTCGTGGTGGCCCATCCTGAAGAGTTGCCTGACTAGGGTTTTACAGTGGACTCTGGCTGTTCAGTGGTCCTTCCTTACTCATCCAGTGGAATTCCTCATATGGTTAATGAAAGTGTTACCATAAGATTCATTAGTGGTTGCAGTTTCCCTTGGTAACCAATGGGAGACCAGTCATAATTATTTCTCCCTTGGCCACTGTTATCACAGACACCACGCTCCTGGGGGTGGGGCATTTCAAAGGGAGGATGGTTCAAGGTTCCTGGTCTTCTGCAGAGGCCCACATTTACATCAGTGCTCTGGAGATGAGAGCAGTCCTGTCTGCATTGCAGGCTTTTCAGGACACTCTTCCCAGGGGTGTGATTGCAATACAGACAGACAATATGTCTGCCATCTGGTATCTCATTTCAGCAAACATGGAGGAACACATTCTTATCTTCTTTGCTGGGAGCACATGAGGGTTTGGCAGTGGTGATATCTTTTCAGCAGTTTCTGGTGGCAGCACACATCTCTGGGACGTCCAGCATTCTGGCCGACAGCGTTAGCAGGAGCATTCTTTTACCTCATGAGTGGTCTGTGAATCCGAAAGTGGCAACTCAGACTTTTCAGTGTTGGGGCACTCAGTGTTACAATCTGTTTGCTTCCGCATCCAGCACCAAGTGCAGCAGTTTTTACGCCATTGTTCCCCTGCTGTGACAGTCACCCTGGATGCTCTGGTGCTTGCTTTGACCCCTGGGGATTCTTTATGCTTATACCCAGTGCCTTTGATGATGATGATTCTGCAGAAAGCAGCCCACTGCAGAGTTACACTGATCCTCATTGCTCCCTTTTGTTATTTTATACATTTTTTCCACTGAACCGTTACTCCGACTGTGTTTTTGTATCCCTTTTGGCCTAGTCAAGTGCGGTTTCTCTTCCTTTGGCCTCTTCTGAAGTATCCCCCCCCCCCAGCACTGAATCCCATTCCAGAACTTATTTCTCATCCAGCAGGTCTGGATCCTCCCAATCATTAGTCCCTCAAGTTGACTGCATGGTTCTTCCAGTTCACTTGATGGCCAAAAATCCCAAGCTTTCACAGGCTGTCATTCATATCTTTTTCGTCATCTCAAAACAGTTCACTAGAAAAGTGTATTCCAGTAAATGGAAAAGGTTTGTCCAGTGGGCGACAGATGGAGGACTTTACCCTTTCCCTGCCACTTTGGAATCCATTTTGGATTTTCTCTGTGAGTTGTTTCAGTGAGATTCTAGTTTTTCTAGTACTAAAGTGCAGTTGGCGGCCATTTCTAACATTCATTTTGGCAGATAATGTACCTCTGGCTTCCCTCAAGATCTCCAAGGTATTCCTCAAAGGTACATTTTTATTGTGTCCCTTTGTTCTGCAGGTCGTCAGGTCGTCATTGGTATTAAAACAGGCAGCCAACACCATTAAATCAGTCTTTCTTGCCGAGGAGCCAGAAGCAGTTCGCAGGAGTGCTGGTCGGCCGCTACCTGAGTTTTCGTTTCCGAAATTGAAGTCTTCTAAAGCTAAGTACCCCATTGGGGATCCTTTTATTCTTGTTCTAACCAATGTCAGAAAAAGTTAACAATTGTCTCACCTGTGGAAAGCAAATACCACACAGAGATTTCCATTCTTACTGCTTCACCTCTTAAGGTCCAGACCACAACATTCCTCGCTGTCGGTTTTGTGCTTTGTTCAATGCCAGAACTATACATTGTCGGGTCCTTATAGTAGCTAAATACTTTCGATGTCGATCTCCGTATTCCAAAATGGCTTCGGTAAGCCATCCGACTACCGATCTTCTGAAAAAACGTAATGATAAAAGACAGAGACAGACCGCACAGGTTCAAAACTGCAGACGACGCTTCTATTAAGCTAGTCGCCAGTTCGCTGGTACTCAGTGAGGTGCTTTCGCAGCTCCTGATGCCCGCTTCTGTGTATTCGCAGGCCGCTACTGAGACACGTTCGGAGTTCGGTATGCCGCCAGACTCTTTGACTATGAAACCTGCGGATGTCTCTACCTTAGATGGGTCCGGAGCCGCTCTGCAGGCACCGGCTTCTGAGGAAGTTCTTCACACTACCGATATTCGATATAAACCAACGACTTCTTTTGTGTCTTCAGTTCTTTCTAAAACTACTGAGTTTCTAAGGCCCAGGGTATGAACTACACCTAAAAAAACGATAACCCAAGCTCAAGCAATTGCTTCCATGCCTCAATCTCAAATGCTTAAAATAGCGGAAGACCTTATCATGTTGATTAGGGGAAGCCAGCCTACCCCTTCTAAAAGAAAAAGAGACTTGTCCCCAGCAGCTTTATCTGACCCAAGAGTTCGACGACTTTGTGGTTTCTGATTATAAAGACATGCCCTAATCTGCGTATGAGGATTCAGATGCAGATGAATCCATTCCTTCTGCCTCTCCTCCCGAGGATTTTTCTTTTGGTGAAACCCTACATACCTTGAGAAAACATTTCCATTGGGAATGCCAGGATTATCCTCAGTTCAAAAAGAGACTCAGAGAATTTTTAGATTTACCACAGCACAGACCCTTAGCTGCTACTCCTGTTTTGGATGATGTTTTCATGGAATCCAGTTTAACTCCTGATACTCTACCTCCTGCTCCCAGGAAACCTGACCGGTATTAGAGTCCCTGACTCACACAAATTGCTTTTCAAAAATCCTACTGCTGACCCAGAGGTCATCTCCCAAAGACCTAAAGGAATAAAAGCAACCACGGCTAAGAATCTCACCCCTTCGGACAGGGATTCTCGAGCTTTAGACAGATGGGGTAAAAAAGTATACACCTTTGCAGCTCTTGCCATTAGAGCATTAAATTGTCAGTTCCACATGCTGAAATACCAGCAACATACTATGGAACTTATTAAACAAAAATTATCTACCTTTCCAGACTGTGCAGAAAATAAAGAATTACAGGAGCTTATGCATTCTGCAAGCCGAGTTACAAAGCGTACCCTGCAATGTGGGTTTTGACACCCTAGAAGCATCCTGCAGTCACAGGTTCTGTACTTAGAAAGCATGCTTGGCTTAAGGAACAGACCTTGCCAGACTATGTCAAATCAAAATTATTGGACGCACCACTGAACAAAGACAATCTGTTCGGCACCAAGGCAGTAGAGGTTTTAAAAAAGATGGAAGGAAAAGCTAAATTTATGCAGACAGACTATTTGCAAGTCCAGCCTTCGAGATTCAGTATGCATTGCCCCTCAAAACACTGGTCCTTTCCAGCCCCCTCTAGGCCAGCTCAGAGTAGACTTAGGGGAAGCAGACCCTCCAGACAGCAGGCCAGGGAATGCAGAGATCTAAGTAATGGAGTACCTCTCCTCCTAAAATGGGGAGTGCTAAGCCCCACCCCCTTATAGAAATAATTCACAATGACTTTTCAACTCCACCTCTTACCTCTGCCCACCTGCTTGTGCCCCTAGGAGGAACATTTGCCTCCCATGCAAAAAACTGGGCCTCCATCACCAATGACCAGTGGGTCCTCAACATATTGTCCCAGGGGTGAATATCTTATTTCCACAAACTGCCAACCCCAAAAGGGTTCCCAGATCTTCCCGCAAACCAGTGAGCAGAACCAAGTTCATTGCCTGCTCTCCATGAGGGCAATTCAGCCTGTTCTTGCAGACCAGATAGGCCAAGGCTTCTATTCCAGACTTTTCCTGGTTCCCAGAAAAGAGGGCACCTGGTGCCCAAACCTAGATCTATCCATTCTAAACACCTTCCTGGTGGTACCAAAATTCAAAATGCTCACCCTCCAGCAGCTTATTCCTATGCCTATCCAAAGATGCTTGATTAGCCACTCTAGACCTAAAAGAGGCCTATCTGCACATCCCAATCAGAGACTCTTGCAGGAAATGTCTACGTTTCAGGGCAGGATCTATGCATTATCAGTTCTCTACACTTCTGTTTGGCTTATTCACTGCTCCCAGAGCTTTCACAAAATTCCTGGCTCCAGCCATTGCATTTTGCAGACAAAGAAATATTCAAATTTGCCCCTACGTGGATGACTGCCTGATTTAAGCAGACAGTCAGGAAACGCTGTTGCAGCACCTGACATTTGTAAAAGACCTGCTGACTTCACTGGGGTATACTATAAACTAAAAGAAATCCAAACTATTCCCCAGTCAGAAAATTGTATTCCTGGGAGCAAGCCTGGATGCAGCATCCCAGATAGCATTCCTTACTCCAGAAAAACAAGCCTATCTGACAGGCTACTTCTCTCAGTTGGCCACCAGAACCCAGTTATCCGCAAGGAAAATCCTGCAAGCTCTAGGGTTCATGGCCTCCTGCATTCTACTAATTCCATATGCCAGACTGCATATGAGGAAACTTCAGTGGTACTAAAAAAGCCTTTGGTATCAAAATTCTCAGGAACTGGAAACTATTATACCTATGATACCTTGTCTAAGGAAAGATTTTCTTTGGTGGGCAGCAGCATGCAACCACTACAAGGGACTTCCCTTTTCACAACCCTACGCCGCCCAGACCCTAACCGCAGATACATCAGACTATGCCTGGGGTGCACACCTGGACGGCAGGCGCATTCAGGGCCACTGGAGGCCAAATAAAATTCATCTGCTCATCAACCAAAAAGAGATGCTAGCTGTTCAGCACACTCTTTGACAGCTTTCAGACCCCTACTCTCTCCAGGGCCTCTACTAATCAAAACAATCAACACCACAGTAATGTGGCACATCAGCAAGCAGGGAGGAACCCACTATGCAGGCTAGCCATGACCCTTTGGCACACGGCTTCAGCCATGCAGATTCACCTGCTAGCACAATTCCTGCCAGGCAACCAAAACTCTGTGGCAGACAACTTAAGCAGAAATCTCCTAGACCCACATGAGTGGCGATTAAACCACAACACCTTCAGCCTCATATCCTAGAAATGGGGTACCCCAAAGGTGGACCTATTTGCCTCCCACAACAACCACCAGCTCGGCATTTTCTGCACCAGGGAACCTCACAGCAAGGCCTGGAAAGTGGATGCCCTATCCTTTCAATGGTTAAACCTCTCTCTATGCATTTCCCCCTCTACCTCTTCTTACAGGGGTGTTGCTCAAAATAAGGGAGGAAAGACCAGGATAATGAAGCTGAACCAGCACAGCCCTCCTTACCCCTCATCCTGGATTATCTAGCAGACCTGCTTCACAGGGGCCTGTCCTTCTCTTCTATTAAAATCCATGCCTCTGCCTTCTCTGCTCATTACAGCACAGAGCCACCTCTCTTTTCACACCCTCTCATCAAGCAATTCCTTAGAGGGGCTAACAACTTAAGGCCATCCAAAAGAGCCCCTACCCCTGCTTGGGACCTTAATTTTGCACTGGAAAAGCTCGCGTTACCCCCCCCCCCCCCCCGAGCCTGCAGCTTCAGCAGAGTTAAAATTCCTCTCTTGAAAAACAGCCTTCCTTCTGGCCATCACTTCAGCTAGAAGTGTGTCTGAGCTACAAGCACTCATGGCTGTAGAACCCTTCATCATTTTTCATGCTGACAGGGTCTTCCTCAGGACTAACCCAACTTTCATGCCTAAAGTAGTGTCCGGTGTGGCTCTCAACCAGTCTATTCATTTGCCCACCTTTTCCCCTAAACCTCAAAATAAGGGGGAAAGGATCCTGCACACTTTAGATGTGCAGAGACACCTCAGATTCTGCCTGGATAAGACTAAGCCCTTTAGGAAATCTAACCAGTTTCTAGTCTGCTTTGCAGCAGGGGCAGAGGGCAAGGCCATATCAAAACAACCCATTTCCAAATGGATAGCACACTGTATCCATTTATGTTACAAACACCATGGGAAACCACCCCCAGAGGGGGTCAGAACACATTGCACTAGGGCAACTTCTATCTGTGCAGCTTTTCTCAGAGAGGACCCTACCAGGGACATCCTGGAGGCTGCAACATGGAGTTCTGTTCATACCTTCACCAAGCATTACCACCTGCCTATCTTTTCCAAATTCAGGACAGGCTTTGCAACCGCAGTCCTGCAGGGCATACTAGCCAGCCCCAATGCTTCTTGACTGCTTCCACCCATTTCTTCAGTTTTGGGAATCATCCCAGTTGTGATGACTGCAGCAGTGAAACACGAAGAACATAGTACAGTTGTGTACACTTAGCATAAATGTAGATGTCAGTGTATTCACTGTTGCAGTCCTGGTTTACCACTCTCCATCCCCCTCATCTCTCTCTCTCTCTCTTCCTCGCTCCTTGCAGTGCTTTTTGGTATTTACTTTCTACTGGCGGTGTAATTCCACCATAACCTAGCTCCCTATTTGGGGGCTCCTGACATTTGGGGCAAGAAAAACTGATGTAATGGTGTTGGCTGCCTGTTTTTATACCACTGACAACCTGATGTCAGTCCTGGAGCAACAGCAACCGACACAGAAATACTAAGCCTCTGGTATTCGGGTTGACTGAGGGCTTCCCCTGGCAGGATAACCCAAGTGTGATGACTGCAACAGTGAATACACTCGAACATCTACGTTTATGGTAAGTGTGCACAACTGTACTATCCAGGGCTTCCTATGGCTTCACTGTATTGTGGAATATCCTTTCAGTTCCTCTCTTGGAATTTTTCATGGCTGGGGACTCTGTCTTGCAGGCTGAAGCCAGACAGAGCAGACAGCATCGGATACAAAAGTTATGTACTTACCGTAACAATTGATCTGTGTTGTCTGCCTCTGTCTGGTTCAACCTTCCTGCCTTTCTGTTCCCCTCCTCTTTGTTGACTTGGCAAGTCTTTCCTCCTGAGTTGACAAGACATTGGAAGTTATTTACTCCTGCTTTCTGGGGTCTCGCTGTCTCCTTGGTTGTCATAATACATTTTTGGGAGGGTGCATTTTCAGAATTGTATGTTTCTCTCTGAATGATTCTTTCATGGTACAAACTCGATGTGGGAGCTGAAGGAAGAGCTGGGAGTTATGGGTAAGTGAGGTGGAGCCAAGTGGGCTAAAGACTTTAGAACTGGCCGATGTTGGATCCAAAGTCTTTCAGGGTGAACCAGATGGAGACGGACAACATGGATCTATCGTTATGGTAAATGCATAACTTTTGATGTGATGTCAATCTCTCCTTTATTTTCACTGATGGGTCAGATCTGATCCTTCGGATCTGTCTTGGCCATTTCAAAAGCTTGAGGTCTTCAGGAAAGATCGTGGGCATCCTTCCTTACCCAAAATGCAACTCCCTAGCTTCTCTAGATCTCGTTTGCCGCTCTGCGAAGGAGGTTCTCTAGCAAGCTCTGAGCTAAGTATTTCTTGATATTTATAGTATCTTTCCTGTTAATTTTAACCTTAGATTAGTTTTTCTACTCAATTGTTTATATATCCTTACCCTGTTCCTTTTTATTAAAGATATAGCATGAGTGTTAGTCCCCTTTAGCTTCTTTCATTAGTGTCCGTTTAAGTTAGAGGACATCTAACTAATGTCCGTTTGAGTTGAAGGATGTTTTCCCCTTTACATCTATTTTCTTTTCCCCTTTTCTTTATCATCCATTTTAGTTAGAGGATGATTGTTTTAAAAAAAAGTTTTCTCTTTCCTTCCTTAAAATGTCTGGTCCATTAAAGTTAGAGGACTGTTTTCGAGTGTTTGTGTGAATGCTTCTTTTCTCCTCTTCCTTTATTTAGATAAGATGTCTGAAAAGCAAGAAGGGAAGCCTCTTGGCTTCAAAAAGTGCGAGCACTGTGGAAAAAAGATGCCTGTTAGCAATTCACACACTTTGTGTGTATTGCTTGGGGGGAGGGGCCTCTTCACCTGCAAGAGTCATGCTCCATTTGTCATGGATTCAACCGGAGGACACTGATGGAGTGCAAAAATAAACTCATCCTGAAGGGGTTGTTAAAAACTTCCTTTTCTGAGTCTGTATCCCCAGAGTCTACTTCGAAATCTGACACGTCGGAATAAACCCAAAAACGTGCTTCTTTGGCACTGAAATCTACCTCGGAGCCAAAGCAAAATGCTCCTAAACTGTTGGCTCTAGCGGAACCATCGGAGCAGACAACTGAAATTGGATCCAAGTCTTCTTCGGAACAATTGGAACCTTCTGCTCCAAAGTCTGCCTTGTCTACTGAATTCAGGTATCAGAGACAATTGTCTTCTTTGAAACCATTCCCTCTCAGCTCCCATCACCCTTTTTGACAAGATCAAGATCTCATACCCCTCCCTACCTGGTCCACCAGGAGTCTGTCCAATGAAGAAGTGGGTATGGTGATGCAAAGGCTGCTAAAGACACCAGCCTTGGTCAAATTATTATTGGATCCAAACCCAAAAGAATCAGATCAGACACAGTCTTCCCTCTCAGCACCTGCTCTTCCTCTGCTCTGGCACTTGGTTTCAGAGCTGGAAGATTCCAGCATCAGCTTGTGTCTGTATCGGATCCAGGTTCCTCAGATCCAGTATCTGCTCCGAGCATTTCCGCCCAGTTGGAGCAGGAAGCCTTTGGGAGCTCACACTCTCTGGTTGGGTCCGCGGAGCCAGTTCAGATCTCACTGGCTCTGACCCTGCCTCTCAGGGCCTTGGCATGGCTGAGTTTGGCTCCTACCTCTGCTTCGGAGCTTCTGGCTTCTGCTCTGGAGTTTCCTTCAGCCCCAACAACCCTTTTATCGGATCTGGGGTGTTCTTCGGAGCAGGGGTGGACTACCTCTGAAGTCATAAGATGTGTTCTGACTACTTCCAAGTCTAAGACACAATCCCCCTCAGATCTTCCTCTCAGTTCTGCGCAGGTGTCTTTGGCTTCTCACACACCCTCTCCTCAGGACCGCAGACATGCTTAGGCTTCAGGATGTCCAACAGGGGACTCTCCAATCTTCTGAAACCTCACAGAATATCCCACTGAAGATTCCTCTTGGAACAGGACCTGCAAGAGGAAGTATCTTGTCTCCTCGAAGTAGTTTATCACATCTGATACCAACCTCCATGAAGCATAAGGGTCCCCAAGGTCACTTCCTGAAGATGTCTCCTTGAAAATTTTAAAGCGGAGAGGTGACTGACAGTCCACATCCCCTTCGGCCAAACAGTCTGTTTACTTGAAGGCCCTTTGACCACTTGGGTGACTCCCTTTCTGATGAGCTTATGGAATTAATCTCACAGAAGGCTTGGGAGACTCTAGACTCAATAGAACCTACTCCTATGAGGCCAAATAAATACATTACAGCCCTAAGGACAAGACATTCTTTGCAAAAGGTGTAGCAGTTGATGCCTTGGTTATGGTGGCGGCCACCAAAAAGTAGCTGTCCAGGCTCAGTTCTTCTATCCATCCTGTGAGTAAGGATTCCAGGACCATCAATAGATATGGGAAGTGCATCTTTTTATCAGTGACCTTTGCCTTACGTTCACTAAACTACCTTACCCACATCACAAGATTAGAGGGGACTGTTAAAGGAACTGTCAGACTTCCTCCAAGGAGCTGTAGCCGACACAGTGGCAGATAAAGTCAACGCTCAGCTTGCCACCGTCAGTTCAGTTATGAACTCATGCTTGAGGCTCATTTTGTATGCAGCAGATGGAATGAGTAGGGCAAAAGGTTCAGACATCTCTATCTGGAGGCAGGCCTGGATGCGCCTTTGCAATTTCGTGGAATCTTTCAAGTCGTCATTAATTAATGCCCCTTTTGATGGCTGTACTCTCATTGGGCCTAAAGTTAGAGACACTTAGGTGTGACCAGGAAGGCAAGACCTTATCTGCTGTTGGAGTGCATTTTTCCACACCTAGCAGACCTTTTCCCAAAGTGGGAAAATGTGGTTCAGAAAGTCACAAAGTTCTTTCCAGGACACACAAAGTGAAAGTTCCTCTAGAGGCAGAGGGGAAACAGTAATGGAAAATGCTGCCCTCATGGCAGGGGGAGGCCTGCAGAATCAGGGATCCAGAGAATCTTTCTTTGGTAGAGCCTTTGAGCACTCCTGAAGGAGTGCCTGATTGCTGGCCTCTGGAGGCAGTCGGGGTCGATTGTCTACTGCACTGCGAAACCTAGAAAAAGATAATAAATGACAAATGGGTGCAGAACATAATATCCAGAAGATATGTCATTCTTTTCTCCTTCCCCACTCCCATAAACAAGTCAGTTCCAGACATTCCACCCTGTCAAAAGGAACAAGAAAATTAGAAATCCAAAAGTTGCTAAGAAAAAGAATCATCCAACAAGTTCCCACAGACTAGAGAGGATCTGGAATTTATTCAAGATTCTTTATAGCTCCAAAGAAAATGGGACTGGAGACCCATTTTGGACCTCAGCAATTTGAACAAATCTGTGAAAAAGACCAAGTTACAGATGGTAACACTGCAGTCAATACTTCCATTCCTGAAAAAAGACAATTGATGTGCTCTATAAATCTTCAGGATGCATACTACCACAATCAAATGGAAAGGTGATCCAGAAAACACTTGTGCTTCATGCTACTAGGAGCCAGTCACTTCCAGTTTCAAGCTGTGACCTGTGGTCTCACTTCAGCCCCCAGAGTGTTCACCAAATGCATGGTGGTGGCAGTGGTTCACCTGCGACGCTGTGGATTCTGGGTGTTTCTGTATCTGCATGACTGGCTCATAATCGCCCCTACCAGGGATCTTCTGCTAGAAGCCAGGGACTATACTTTTCAACTCTGTTCCTCCTTACATATTACCATACACAACAAAAAATCTGCTCTAGGGCCATGTCAAAACTTAGTCTTCATAGGAGCAGAGATGAACACAACTACATTGATAGCAAGACTTCCACAAGACAGAGTAGACTATCTTTGCCATTATGTAAAATGTTAATAAGGAAGACATGAGCTTCTCCAAAACTGATTCTCCAGGTACTGGGGAAAATGGCTGCGTCAATCATATTCATTTCCCTAGGTTGTCTTTATAGGAAAATACTACAATGGTTACTTCCCACACAATGGTCAGTCCTAGAATTTCCAGTGTCACACAAAATCATGATAACCAACTCCTGAGAAAATGATCTGCAATGGTGGTTTCACTCTCCCTTAGTATCTCAAGGCAGTCACTTCTCCCTCCCCCAATCCCAGGCCACGGATACTTCCCAGATAGGGTGGTGGTGGGGGCATTATCCAGGGAAGACAGTTAAAGGCACCTGACAGGAATTCAAGGCTCATTTTGCACATAAATCTCCAGGAGACGAGGGCAGTGCTTTTAGCGTTACAAGCATTTCGAGAGACAAACCTTCTAGGAACGATAGCAATCCAGTTGGACAACATGTCTGTGGTCTGGTACCTAAACAAAGAGGGGAACAAGATCTTACCCCCTTTGTCGAGAAGCTCTGAGGGTCTGGCAATGGGTAACAGCTTCCAACTGCTTTCTGATAGCAACGCATATCCAGGGGAAATCCATTGTGATTGCAGACAAATTGAGCAAAGCCGTACTATGGCCACACGAGTGGTCCCTCAGTCAGAAAGTTATGCAAGAGATCTTCCAGAAATGGGGCCAGTCTTGCTGTGATCTCTTTGCATCGCTCACCAGTGCCAAATGCAACAACTACTTTGCCCTGATTCCTCCCACAGGGGAGTCACCAAGGGATGCACTTGTTCACAGTTGGCCTCTGGGACTTCTTCGTGCCTTTCCTCCAGCCCCTCTTAATTCCCAAGTTTTTGCAGAGAGTAGGTTTGTTGGAGATTACAATAATCCTGATTGCCCCCATTGGCCTTGTCAAATATGTTATTTTTTTTTTTCAGCCTCTTCTTCGGGATGAACCATGGATTCTGGACACTGCTCCGGACCTTCTGACTCACCCGTCAGGAATGGTTCATCCCATCCTGATCAGTCTCAAACTAACAGCTTGGCTGCTCTAGTTCCCATGATCACCAGGTTTCCTCTCCAGTCAAATATATTTTATCTTCCCATAAAACATCTACACAAAAACTATACAGAAGTAAATGGAAGAGATTTGTTACATGGGCCAGCAGTAATCAGATAGATCCCATTTCTGCGCCCATGCATTCCATTCTAGAATTTTTGGCAAAACTTTTCAATGAAGGAGCTGCTGCAGCTACTGTTGGAATCCTGTTGGCAGCAATTTCAGATTTCCATGTAGGAGAAAATGGTTCTGGTATCATGTCACACGAACTTTGTAAGACATTCTTAAAAGGAACTACAGTGATAATACCCCCATACAGGAACCCGTCACCACCCTGGGATCTGAATTTCGTTTTGCCAAACATTGTCTGTCCTCCCTTTGAACCATCTGTTACATGCGATTTGAAGCATCTCTCCTGGAAAACACTCTCTTTAATGGCTATTACTTCAACTAGGAGAGTTTCTGAATTACAAGCTTTGTCTGCCAAGCCACCATACCTAGTTTTTCATAAGGACATAGTTTTTTTTATGCAGTAACCCATCCTTTTCTACCCAAGGTTGTTTAGGAAAGTAACCTCAATCAGTCTATTGACCTGCCAGTTTTCTTAAACTTCCAAAATAAAGGAGAATATTCACTGCATCTTCTGGATGTTCATAGACTGTTATGTTTCTACTTACATAGAAAGAACTTCAGAATTTAGACATCAGATCAACTACTTATTTCTTATTCTGATATTAGAAAAAGGTCAACCAGTCATCAAAGTTACCTTATCCAAATGACTTACACTATGTACATTCTGCATTTATAATTCCAAGAATAGAGCTCTGTTTAATCCCGTTAAAGCTCATTCCACTAGATCGGTAGCCACATCTGCAGTCTTTCAAGCTAGGTTACCCTCGGATAATATCTGAGCTGTTGTGACATGGGCAAAACCTCATACCTTCATTACTCATTACAAAGTGAATTTGGCATCAAGGAGTTGAGCCTCTTTTGGTTCTGTGGTTGTGAGGAATATTCTCCCATGAGCCACCCAAGAGTCAGGTTGCTTGGGACGCGGTCCCATCAGTGAGAATAAAAGTGAGATTGACAACATCACATAAAGAAGTTATATACTTACCGTACCATTCCATGTGTGTTGTCCTTTTTGACCTTTATTCTCACAACCCACCCTCCATACCCCCTGCCTACACACTTGGAAGACCGAGTAGTACAAATTAGATACTACAGGGTTATATGGGCTCAGAAATGTTATTATAGTTGAAAAAAAATATATATATATAAAAAACTGTCTTTGTAAGAGAACTAGGGGCAAACTAGATCTGAGGAAGCTTAGGGAGTTGCATTATGGGTAAGGAATGATGCCCACGAGCTTTGCTGAAGACCTGGAGCTTTTGAAATGGCAGAGACAGAGCCGAAGGATCGGATCAGACCCGTCAGTGAGAATAAAGATTGAGATGGATAAACACACATGGAACGTTAAAGTAAATGCATAACTTCTTTTTCACTATGTGCTCTGTCCTGTAATTTTACCATTTTTTGAAACATCTGATGTTAAGTTGTCAATCTCGCCTTCATTCTTGCTGGATGGGTTCGGAGCCGATCATCGGCTCTGACTCGGCACTTGCTAAGCTCGAGAGTCACTTTTACCAGCTCGAGGCAGCCCCATATCCCATGATGCAAGGCGGTAACTACCCAGATCTCGTTTGCCGCTTCGCTGATGAGGTACTCCTTTTGCCAGCTCGTGGTAAGTAAATTGCTTTACAATTGTTAGACACCCCATTCCTAGTTTTTCTCTTATATATTAGTATAATTGTCATTTTTAGGTAGTTGTAGGGTCGCTAGTCTAGTTTTACTGTTTCCCTACTTGTTTTTATTTAGTCGGGCCTTCATTCCCTTCCCATCCCTTCCTGTCAGGGTGTGTGTGTGGATTTATTTTTTTCCCCTTTTAAGTTAGAATTTCTGAGTCTGGGACTGTGTGAGTTGGGTGTGTGTGTGTACTCACTATGTCCAAGGAACAGAGGGTCTCAGGCTTCAAGAAGTGTGACTCGTGCTGTCAGAAGATGTCTCTGACAGACAGTCACACTTCTTGTATCTACTGCCTGGGACCTCTCCACCTGCAGGACTCCTGTGCTATCTGTCACTCTTTCAGCCAGAGAATCCTGCAGGAAAATAGAAATAAACTAATTTTGAGAGGACTTCTTAAACCGGAGGGCTCCCCGGCCAAGTCTGTTTCGGGCAAGCCCTCTAAGACCTCCAAGGCCCAGGCTTCTGCTTCTAAGCCTCCGGCCTTGGCTCCGACTCCTTTGGAGTCGAGATCGGCTCCGGCTGGAGCAGATTTTATTTTGACTAAATCTTCGGCACCGATGGCTATCGGTGCCGATACTTTAACTGCCACATTGGTGTCGGCTCCGACCGGCTCCGATCACCATGTGACTAAGGCTTCAGTATCGGTGCCGACCGGCTCCGATACCATTATTTCCTTGCCTGTATCGGCTCCGGCTGGAGCCGATACATCCTTGACCAGACTCGGAGCCGAGAAGTTGTCGGCTCCGTCTGGAACCGAGGGTTCGTCGGCTCTGATGGTTCCGTCGAGGAAGCGGTCCAGGTCTCCCTCTTTGGAGCCGATACTATCGGCTCCGGCCTCTCCTCTTCTTTCGGAGCGGAGCCATCGGAGCCGATCATCTAGGTCTTCCAGGCTCTCAGACCATGATTTAGAGAGAGTGGTAAGCAGATTGTTAAAATCACAGGCACTAGCCCAAATGCTTCATAGTCCATCTCAACAGATGACTGTTAGTCCACACCCTCTTCAAGTTCCTCCTTCAACTCTCCTCCAGAGCTCAGAGCCGGAGTCTATGGGAATAGTTACTGCTATGGCTGTGGGGCAGATACTTCCCCTTTCTGCTCCTTC
Organism: Protopterus annectens; assembly: GCF_019279795.1. Taxonomy (NCBI): domain Eukaryota; kingdom Metazoa; phylum Chordata; order Ceratodontiformes; family Protopteridae; genus Protopterus; species Protopterus annectens. Next base: position 620,901,864 of record NC_056741.1, on the reverse strand, counting down.
AGCTTCTACTCTTATCTCCTCCTCGAGACCTTCCTTGGAGGGATCCGGTGGTCTGGCTTCCCTGGTCTGCTCCGAGGGGGTGAGTGGCATCGGACCCTTGTCCGACCCTGCTCTTCCCCTCGGGGCTTCGGCCTTGGTGAGCTCAGCCCCGACATCTGCCTCGGAGCCTTCCCTTTCAGTGGGCCCGGGAGTCCCTGTTTCTTCGGAGTGGGGTCTCTCGGATCTCCCTGGGAGGGGAGCCTTCGAGGTGATGAGTGTGCTGGCCCCTGGGCTCAGTCAGCAGTCTATCCCCTTAGCTCCTCCCTCTACAGTGCCTGTAGATGTCTCTTCCCACTCTCTTGCTCCCGGACCGAGAGATCCACCGCCTCAGGTTTCCCCACTGGGAAGAACCCCCTCTTCCGAGGATTCTCCTGATCCTTCAGGAGATCCTCCGCGTAAGAGGACCTGTAAGAGGAAGCACCTAGACTCCCCTGAGTCTACTACTTCAGATACCAACTTAGATGAGTCGGAGGGGTCCCCAAGATCCCCCTCTGAGGATGTCTCTTTTTCAATAGTCCAAACAGTAACAAGAACTAGTAAAAATACGAATGAAGTCACCACAGCTCACTGCATCACTCAACAATTTAATATTGTAATACAAAAAATGGACATACACTGAGCGCTTTCACCCAGTTCTATACTGGGTTTCTTCAGAGTAACAATCATATGGAGCAGTTTCCTTATATACTGTGAATAATTAACATCAATAACTAAATTAACTTCGTTAAATGAATAATTAGATACTTGTTGTTTCACCCAACTTAGGCATATAAGAACTAAGAAATTCAGTATATTTTTTATCTAAAAACAAAATAAATGCATTGTGTAGTATATCTTAAGTACAATAACAAAAACTAAGAAACAAATTTCATTTATCTAATGTCTCTTTGTAAAATCTACTAAATAAGTAAATTTATATATATATATATATATATAAGTAAATAAATAAATACATAACATCCCTTACACTCCACATAACTAGTTGATGTATCAAATTGGAAATAATACTCAATATTGTATATAAAAATGCTTAAAATATATGTAGATATAAATATGCAACCATGTAAAAACACACATATATATATGTATATATAAATAAATAATACTATAAATTAATAAATAATAATAATATAATAAATGTATGTAAAAACACATTTATAAAAACAACCATTGATTAAAAACCAGCTTGATATGTGGTATGTATTAAAAATAATTATAAAATTAAATAGTATAAGATTTCATTTTCAAGAAGCTGCTAATAGATATATATTCATTTATACCTGGTTTTCTGCTAGCATTTAATCTGAGTTGCCATAAACATTCTTTCATCTCTAACTTGGGTGAAACAACAAGTATCTAATTATTCATTTAACGAAGTTAATTTAGTTATTGATGTTAATTATTCACAGTATATAGTATTACAATATTAAATTGTTGAGTGATGCAGTGAGCTGTGGTGACTTCATTCGTATGTCTCTTTTTCAGACATCCTAGAACTCCTAAAACAGAGGGGAAACTGGCCCTCCATTAATCCCTCTGAGGATGAGTCGGTATACCTAGAGGCGTTCGGATCTCGACCCTCCACCTCCTGGGTGTCTCCGCCTTTCGACCCCCTCATGGAGGTGATAGCTCGGAAAGCGTGGGCATCTCCTGATTCCGTAGAACCAGTTCCCAGGAGGCCTTCTAAATTTATTACAGCCCCTTCCGAGTAACAATTTCTTACAAAAGGTGTCCCTGTTGATGCCATGGTGGTGGCGGCCGCCACCAAGAAGGAACTTGCAGATCCTTCCGTACCAGTCCATCCTCCTAACAAGGATTCTAGGACCATGGACAGGTATGGTAAGCGGATGTTTTCCTCAGCGACCTTTGCCATGCGTTCGCTGAATTATTTATGTCACTTCACCAGACTTCAAAGGGACATCCTTAAAGAATTAGGTGAAGTAGTACAGGATCCTACAGCTGCAGGGGCTCAGGACAAGATTGCTTCTCAGCTAGGAATCCTTAACTCCATAGCCAACTCCTCCATGCGGCTGATTTCGTATGCAGCAGATGGAGCGAGTAGAGCTGCAGGGACAGGAGTGGCTCTTAGATGTCAGTCCTGGATGCGGCTCTGTAATTTTGCAGATCCCTTTAAGGCGTCCTTCACAAACTCTCCCTTCGATGGATCAACATTGGTCCTCAGGTGAAGGATACGTTGACCAGGTGTGAGCAAGACGGCAAGACTTTCTGCCATATGAGTCAGTTTTTCCACCCCTTCTAGGCCTTACCCTAAAGGACAGAAGGGTGGAAAGATGTGGTTCCGTAAATCTCAGGGAGTCACGCCGGACACACGTGGTCAGTTTACCCCTAGGGCCAGAGGGGGTAATAATAATAATAACAGACGCCGCCCTAGGGGCAGAGGGGGTCCGCAAAACCAGGGAAGCAGAGAGCCTCTCTCTGACAAGCCCTTCCAGCATCCCTGAGGTGTTGCCCGACTGTCCATTTTTGGAGGCAGTCGGGGGAAGATTATCGCTGTACCCAGAAGCCTGGCTTTCCCTTTCACAAGACAAATGGGTACAGTCGATCATATCCGAGGGTTACAAGATTCCTTTCGAGGAAAGTCCCTTCACTCACAAAAATTCCCTTCCAGATGTTCCACCCGGTCTAAGGGAAATCGCAAAATTAGAAGTATCAAAGCTTCTACACAAAAGGGCCATTCAGCCAGTTCCAACAGACCATTCAGAGCCCGGAATCTACTCAAGGTTCTTTTTGGTTCCCAAAAAGACGGGAGATTGGAGACCAATATTGGACCTCAGCAGACTCAACAAGTCTGTGAAAAAGACAAGATTTCGGATGGTCACACTTCAATCGATTTTGCCCTTCTTGGGCAAAGACAACTGGATGTGCTCAATAGATCTTCAGGATGTGTACTATCACATAAAAATCCACAGACGCTCCAGAAGGTTTCTCCGCTTTCGGCTGGGGTCCAGTCATTTTCAGTTCAGAGCCCTGCCCTTTGGTCTCACTACAGCCCCCAGAGTGTTCACCAAATGCATGGCAGTGGTCACGGCTCACCTGAGACGTCAAGGATTCCAGGTGTTTCCGTATCTCGACGACTGGCTCCTCTCAGCCACCACCAGGCATCAACTTCTTCAAGCCAGGGATTACGCCCTAAATCTCTGCACTCAATTAGGAATTTCGATCAACTACGAAAAATCCTCCTTATTGCCCTGCCAGTCTATTACTTTTATAGGCACAAATTTAGACACTGTTCGGATGTCAGCAAACCTCACAAGCCAGAGAATCCTAGATATCCAAAACCATGTGCGGATCATCCTTGCCAGCAAAAAAGTGCAAGCCAGACTGGTCCTAAAAGTATTGGGCCTCATGGCAGCTGCCATTACTCTTCTTCCTTTGGCCCACTTTTACATGCGTCTCCTTCAATGGATGTTGTTCACCCAATGGTCCTACCAATAACTTCCCATGCGTCACCAAATTCTGGTGACACAAACTTGCAAAAACCACCTATCCTGGTGGATTTCTTCTCCCCAGGTTCATCAGGGCAGACCCTTTGTTTCCCCGGCCCCGGTAGCCACAGTCACTATGGACACCTCCCTGATCGGGTGGGGGGGTCATTATCAGGGCAGGATGGTTCATGGGACGTGGCAACCGTTCGAATACCACCTGCACATAAATGTCCTAGAGATGAGAGCAGTGCTTTTAACGTTGCAAGCCCTCAACGACTTTCTTCCCTCGGGAACAATTGCAGTTCACACGGACAACATGTCCGTAGTGTGGTACATCAACAAGCAGGGCGGAACCAAGTCCTACCCCTTGTGTTGAGAGGCTCTCAGACTTTGGCAATGGGCGATCTCCTCTCATCGGTTTCTGGTAGCAACGCATATCCCTGGGAAAACCAACATTTTAGCGGACAGATTGAGCAGAGCTATACTCATGCCTCACGAGTGGTCTCTCAAACAATCTATAGTGGAGGAGATTTTTCAGAAGTGGGGCCGCCCATGTTGCGATCTTTTTGCTACTCCCCAAAACAGCAAATGCCCAGCCTTCTTCTCTCTCTTCCCACTTCCGGGCCATCCCCCCAGAGACGCTCTTACCCAAGATTGGCCCCAGGGACTTCTTTATGCCTTTCCTCCCTTTCCATTGATACCACAGGTACTCCAGAAAGCTACCGTTTTGAGATCCAAAATGATTCTCATTGCCCCGTATTGGCCTCGACAAATTTGGTTTCCGTTCCTCCATAGTCACCTTTTAGTGCAGCCGTGGCATCTGGACCCAGTGCCAGATTTTTTGATCCACCAATTGGGTCAGCTGCATTGGTCCATTCCTTCTCTCAACCTCACAGCTTGGTTGCGCCACTTCCTTCCTTAGCCAGGCTTCCTATGATCTCTAACCCTGTTAGGGATATCATAGTGGCTTCCCTTAAATCCTCTACTAGAAGGATTTACACTAGCAAGTGGAAACGCTTCTCCCTTTGGGCGAAATCAAGGAGCATAGATCCCTTTACTGCCCCTGTTCATGCAGTTTTGGATTTTCTAGCGGAAATCTTTCACTCGGGTTCTTCATCTTCCATGGTCAAAGTTCAGTTGGCTGCGATCTCGAACTTTCATGTCGGGTTTGCAGATCACAACATTATGTCCCACAAGCTTTGTAGAACTTTTCTGAAAGGAGTTTTTCTCCTCAAACCTCCTGTCAGGAGTCCTCCTCCTCAATGGGACCTAAATCTAGTGCTGACATCCTTAATTCTTCCTCCCTTTGAGCCAGCTGCTTCATGCTCACTAAAGTTTCTTTCGTGGAAGACACTCTTCCTTGTCGCTATTACCTCAGCTAGGAGGGTGTCAGAACTTCATGCCCTCTCTATTCGTCCCCCATATTTGGTCTTCCACAAGGACAGAGTATCCTTGAGAACTAATCCATCCTTTTTGCCCAAGGTTGCTTCAAAAACAAATTTAAACCAATCTATTGATCTCCCTGTATTTTTTCCTAATTACTCCAACAGATCGGAACAAAAATTACATTATCTTGATGTTCACCGCCAACTAAGATATTATTTGGACAGAACAAAACAATTCAGAAAGTCTGATCAGCTCTTTCTTTCTTATGCTGAAAATAAGAAAGGTCTCCCTGTTTCCAAAGTGACCTTGTCTAGATGGCTATCTTCCACCATTTCCGAAATTTATCAACTTAGGGGCAAACAGCTGTGCTCAAAACCAAAGGCACATTCCACTAGAGGCTTAGCCACTTCTACAGCCTTTCAGGCTAGGCTACCCTTAGATACTATTTGTGCAGCAGCAACTTGGGCCACTCCTCATACCTTTGTTTCTCATTATAAATTGGATTTGGCCTCCAGGGATAGAGCCAGTTTTGGTTCCACAGTTCTCAAGAGTCTGTTCCATTGAGCCACCCAGGATAGAGGTGCTAGGGACACGGTCCCATCCAGCAAGAATGAAGGCGAGATTGACAACTTAACATTTAGAAGTTATGGACCTACCATAACATTCCATGTTAGTTGTCTTCTCGCCTTCTTTCTTGACCTCCCTCCTGCCCCCTTGCCTGGACAGACCTTGATCTCCCTTGGCTCTGGAAGATTTTGTTTCTTTGGGCACCAGTTAGTTCCAGTTTTAGTTATCTGGTTTCCCCTTACAGCCTTTTTAGGCTTATTGCTCTTCTTTCCTTAGTGGAAAGTTTTTATGCTAGGTAGGTTTCCCTCTAGGTACTAAACGAGATCTGGGTATTTACCGCCTTGCATCATGGGATATGGGGCTGCCTCGAGCTGGTAAAAGTGACTCTCGAGCTTAGCAAGTGGCGAGTCGGAGCCGAGGATCGGCTCCGAACCCATCCAGCAAGAAAGAAGGCGAGAGAAGACAACTAACATGGAACGTTATGGTAGGTACATAACTTCTAATTTTTGATCAGTCTCAGATTCAGCCAGCCATTTCTTCATTTTAGCCTCATATTTTTACAGTTTCATCAGCTCATCTGAATATCTGCTTAAAGCTTCTTCCATTTTTTCCAGCAGTTTATTTGAATTGATATACTCCTTCACTGGTAAGGGTGATAAAGGATAGTGGGAGAAACGTACTCAAAAGCAAGGAGTGTGTGTTGAGCAGATGGAGATAGTACTTTGAGGGGCTGATGAATGAAGAGAATGAGAGGGAGAGAACGTTGGATGATGTGCGGATAGTGAATCATGAAGTGGAGTGGATTTGCAAGGAGAAAGTAAAGATAGCTATGAAGAAGATGAAGAATGGAAAGACTGTTGGTCCAGATGACATACCTGTGGAAGCATAGAGGTGTTTAGGTGAAATGGCAGTGGAGTTTTTAACTAGATTGTTTAATGAAATCTTGAAAAGTGAGAGGATGTCTGAGGAATGGAGAAAGTGTTTTGGTACTGATTTTTAAGAATAAGGGTGATGTGCAGATCTGTAGTAACTACAGAGGGATTAAATTGATCAGTCACAGCATGAAGTTATGGGAAAGCATAGTGGAAGCTAGTTTAAGAAGGGACGTGATGATTAGTGATCATCAGTATGGTTTCAAGCCAGGAAAGAGCACTACAGATGTGATGTTTGCTCTGAGAGTGTTGATGGAGAAGTACAGAGAAGGTCAGGAGGAGTTGCATTGTGTCTTTGTGGACTTAGAGAAAGCATATGACAGGGTGCCTAGAGAGGAGTTGTGGTATTGTATGAGGAAGTCAGGAGTGTCAGAGAAGTATGTAAGAGTGGTACAGGATATGTACAAGAGTAGTGTGACAGCGGTGATGTCTGCGGTGGGAGTGACGGATGCGTTTAAGGTGGAGGTGGAATTACATCAAGGATCATCTCTGAGCCCTTTCTTATTTGCAATGGTGATGGACAGGTTGACACATGAGATCAGACAGGAGTCCCTGTGGACTATGATGTTTGCAAGATGACATTGTGATCTGTAGTAAGAGTAGGGAACAGGTAGAGGAAACCCTGGAGAGGTGGAGATATGCTCTAGAGAGAAGAGGAATGAAGGTCAGCAGGACTAACAGAATATATGTGTGTGAATGAGAGGGAGGATAGAGGAATGGTGAGGATGCAGGAAGTAGAGGTGGCGAAGGTGGATGAGTTTAAATACTTGGGCTCAACAGTTCAGAGTAATGGTGAGTGTGGAAGAGTGGTGAAGAAGAGAGTACAGGCAGGATCGAGTGGGTGGAGAAGAGTGTCAGGAGTGATTTGTGACAGACGAGTACCAGTAAGAGTGAAAGGGAATGTCTACAAGAGGGTAGCGAAACCAGCTATGTTATATGGGTTGGAGACAGTGGCATTGACAAAAGGCAGGAGTCAGAGCTGGACGTGGCAGAGTTAAACATGTTAAGATTTGCACTGGGTGTGACGAGGGTGGACAGGATTAGGAATAAGTATATTAGAGGGTCAGCCCAGGTTGGAAGGTTTGGAGACAAAGCCAGAGAGGCAAGATTATGTTGGTTTGGACATGTGCTGAGGAGGGATGCAGAGTATATTGGGAAAAAGATGCTAAGGATGAAGCTGCCAGGTAACAGGAAAAGAGGAAAGCCTAAGATAAGGTTTATGGATGTGGTGAGAGAGGACATGCAGGTGGCTGGTGTGACAGTGCAAGATGCAGAGGACAGGAAGAAATGGAAACCGATGATCTGGTGTGGTGACCCCTAACGGGAGCAGCTGATAGAAGAAGAAGATACTCCTTCAGTGTTCCATTTATGTTAATCAGCTCTGAGCACATTTGACTTTTTTTTTTTTCCATTAGTTTACTGAAAGTCATGTCTTGCACCACAGCTGGAGTGTGACCTGCTTTTTTTCTGAACAGCTGTAAGATTCTTCTCAGCCATTGTTTTCTCTTCACCTTTTGTGGTTAATTTTCTTTCAGGCTCTCTAAATTTCATATTTGCTGAAATCCAGGCATTGCACTTACTAGTCAATAAGTGAAATTTACTCAGAAAGACAAATTCAGTGGTTGTCTTCTGAGATTCTGATTTCACACTGCAAGAGCTGAAGTTAAGTGTTACTCAGTGTGCAGCCATCTTTGAAGTCCAAGGTAAAGGTATTCTTATCAACTAATGGAAAATTTTTCTTCAGAAATTAAAAAGTATTTAAAAAGTGTTTAGAGAGAGCAATAGATAGGTTGCTTGTTCACACCTCATACCTGAGTTTAACAATTTGCTTTCTTCCCCCATTTTGTAGCTTTTCCTCAGGGTCGGTAATATCCACCCCAGGTGGATGTAGTCTTGCATTTGGATTGGTGCATAGTAGGAAAATAATGTGCCAGTGGATGAGCTAGTATCCAAAAGTAATAGGCTGAAGAGATGACGCGTAGTGGAGAGAGCATCTTCTATTTTTGGCTGTTTTGAATTGTCAGGATCACTGTAACGTTTGCCTTCCACATTCTTCTTAGAGGAATATGGCGGGAGAAAACTGATTTACAGCTAAGTTACCTTGAGGACCACAAGTTTCAGTTCCCAGATTTTGTTCTATGAATTTTGAGAGTATGGCTATTCTCTGGACACTTGTTTGACAAGCAGTAAAGGAAAATGTGTTTTGTTCATTTATTGTAATTTACTTCTCCTTTGGGTTAACCTGAGAATGTTAGATTATATGGTGGCGTTGATGCTCAGTGAGTGAGTCATTTGGTGCTACTGGATGTGTTAATATCATATTTGTGTGGCCTATACAGTCATTAGGCAGTAATAGAGACAGAAGATAATGTGGATTGGGTGTTCTGCTTTGTTAGAAAGAGTTAGATAGCTGTCATGGGAACATTAAAACTGTGGGACAAAAAAAGTAATTTACGGTGAAAAGTTTAGTTATGTTGCAGTATCTTTACAGCTGAGAGAACATGTTTCTGCCAGGGAAATAAAAGGGTAATTCACATTACTGCATGTCACTGTCAGCCATATGCAGTTAAGTAAATCATTAGCTTGGATCGTTTTATTTCCTGACATGCCAGTTTAAATGCCTGAAGTGTTTATGCTACTGTTTGGGAATGTCCAGCAATGTTAATGGCTGTTGCTCTTCTGCCAGAATATGTCCTAATATCATATGCATTTGTTTCGTTTGTAGGATTCTCCAGTCAATAAACTTTTATATGCAAGGGAGATACCACGCTATAAACAGCTTGTAGAGAAGTAAGTGCTGTAATGGAATCCTCGTGTTACAGTTTTTTAAATGTCATACTGTTATTTCTGTTTTTTTTGGATATTGTACTAGAAGACCCATAGATGTTGTTTACTGTAATAGATTATTTTATGATGCCCGCTAGTGATTGTCCTTAACTAATGTGCCTGTCTGACTTAATTTGTTAGAAATACAACTGTTGACAAATGCTGTATAGGGAAATCAAAACTGCCTAGAAATGACTCCACAGATACTGTAGCATGAAATAATGTAGCTTTTGGTTTTGCAGGTACTACCTTGACATACGTTCTGCTTCTGCTGCCAGTTACCAGGAGATGAACTCTGCACTGACTGAACTGTCTGGGGTAAGCAACTTTGTGAGCTGTTGGGGTTTTAGAGTACGTCACACAGGGAGCTATGGATTAAAGTAGAAGTATGAAACAGTGGTAGGGGAGAACAACACAGTAGGACAGAGGAAAGATCAAGAAGCAAGGTCTGGAGCAGATATTGCAAAAAAGGGTTTTGGCAATACTTATCCCAAAGTAGATTATCATCGGTATTCAAATTTTGCAGAATATATATATATTTGCCATTAGTAATTTATTTTCCTGTATTGTGGTTGTGTTAGGTACATGCAGGTCACTGTTATAGTTCACAAAAACTGGATGATGTTCAAGACTGAAGAATATGCAGTTTTGTATCAGTTTACCCATATGAACTCAAATAAAATATTGTACTTGCCTGAGAAACTCACTTTGAATGAAGATGGATTTTTGAAAATCCACCATTTACTTCGTAGAACATCTTTAGTAAGACTTTTGTATGTAATGTGTACAAATTTGTATACTTGATTCTTAGTCATATTAATAAAAACTGTAAATGCCTTTAAAAATATAAAACTGTAGAGTGCAGAACTTGTGTTTTCCCTGTCATAAAAAAGAAGGGGAAGATGATGCTTCTTGCAATTATATTACTCTCTCAAAGCTTGTGAATAGTCTTGTCCATAAGCTTGCTTTAACCTAGGATTTTTATTCTTATTTCTTTAGCATACTTCTACACTACAGTACCCTTCATCTTCCAAGAGATCTTCCATAAGGTGGTATGGTGTTTGAGGAACTGTGGTCCAGCAGATATCATTTTGCCTTATCTCTGTATATAGATAGTCCTCTGTGGGTTGGTTCAGTCCTTAGGTTCTGTCCTCTTCACCTCTAGCAACTAACAGTACTGATGGCATTGCTAGGAAGCTGTTTTGTGCTGCCACAAATTATTTTCTGTATCTCCTTGGATTTAACTGGTCTTTCTTTGGTTCCAGCTTTAACTGTGGTGATCTCATCATGGTTTTATGTTCATCATGCATTTCACAATTGCAGTAGTGCTAATTGAGACTTCAGCTGTTATCAGTCTGCCTTTAGGACTGATAGGTTCATAGGTAGGTACTAGGCTATCGGCCCTAGGGCCTGTACAAGCCCAGCCAAAATGGTACCCTGGCTTTTGCCAACCAAGAAAATTATTTTCCTGTGCCACTGTCCAGCAGAACCACAGAAATGATTCCCGGGGTGAATTTCCTTTTTCCCATCCAGTCATCAAGATTTTTCTTGGAGTGCTAATGAGGAGCTTTGTTTGATATAGATAGGTAGTTTATTCCAGAGTATGGGAAGTCTCTGGGACAGGAATCTATCCCTCCGGCATGTTCTGTTTATTGTGGTGACAAGGTTTAGGTCTCTAGAGCATGTAGCTCGGAGGGATTGGGATTTCTTTAAGTGGAGCATGTCTAACAGCTCTGGGTTTGACATAGCTTTGTATGTTAGGCAGAGATCACCTCTGAGTAGGCGATATGCGATGGAGTAAATCTGGTATTTTTTGAGACGGTCTGTGTAGGGCATCTGTTTGAGGCCGGTAATCCCCTTTGTGAGGTATTTCTGCGGCCTTTTCAGTTGTTGTAGATGTCTTGTGAGGTACATACCAAAAGGGGCATTGTACTCTATAATGTGTCTAATGAGTGATGAGTAGAGGAGATCAATGACCCCTTTTTTTCTGGATGAGAAACCTTTTGTGATGAAGTGTGCCACGTAGAAGGATTTTCCTGACTACTATGGTGATGTGATTATCAAAGGAGAGACTACTGTCCACCTGTGTCCCAAGGTCTCTTATCACACTTTCGGTGTTAAGTATACTACCGCCTATGTTGTAGTTCATAGGTACAGAGTTTTTACCAAAGGGGATGACAGTGCACTTTTTGGCATTAAGCTTGAGGCCATGGCTTTGACACCAGGTATCTGTCTCAGTGAGGCCCTTTTGGAGGATGTCCACATGGTTAGGAGTTTCGATTATGGCTCCTAGTTTGCAGTAATCTGCAAACTTTGTTAGCCAAAGACCTTCTGTGTTAGCCTGTACTTCAGAGAAGTAGATACCAAACAGGAGAAGGACCCAGGACTGGAACCCTGTGGTAGTCCACTTGTCACTGGTCTGAAGTCGGATTTGGAGTCTGCTACTTTCACAGTGTGGGTTCTGTCAGTGAGCCAATTGGCAGCCCATCTTGTGACATAGGGATTTATACCTAGTTTAGTGAGTTTGTCTATAATTCCAGAGTGGGGGATGGTGTCGAAAGCCTTTGCAAGGTCTAGATAGGCTGTATGAACCACTTTACCCTCTTCTATGGCTGTGGTGACTGCTTCAAAGAAGTCTATCAGGTTTAGGAGACATGATCTGCCTTTTACCCGAACTGGGTGGGGTCCAGAGTTTGGAGATTACCAATGTCTTTGTTTATAAGTTCCATGATGATACGTTCCATGGCCTTGCAGACCAGGCTCGTCAGGCTAATGGGGCAGTAGTTCCCGGGGTCCGTGGTGGCTCCCCACTTGTGGAGTGGGATAACAGTCGCTGTGCGCCATTCAGCGGGCCTGAGGTGAGGCTGTGATTGAACATGGTACTTAGGTGGGGTGCCAGTTTGTTCTGTAGTTCGTGTAGAATGTAGCCTGTGATGTTGTCTGGCCCCATGGATGCTGTGTTCTTGGCTTTGGAGAGTGTGGTTTTTACCTGTGCAGCCGTGATTACAGGAACCTATCTGCCAGGATGTTGGCAATATCAGTTGGGTCTGTATATTTAGTGCCATTGTGCTGTAACTCAGAGCAGATCTGAGTATTGTCATTGAAATTCTTAACATAGCTATAGAATGCTTTGTGGTTGTCTTTAGAATCAGTGGCGATTTTGTTTTCGTAACTAACTTTGGAGGATTTTATCAGGGATCGCAGCTTCTTACTGAGGCTGACCAGGGAGCTCCTCCACTCATGGGATTTTACTCTCTTGCAACAGTTTCTTCCTTCTGTTGTACAGTTTGTTTATGGCAGGGGACCACCAGATTTGCTTCCTTTTTTTGGAGGATAGCATCTTGGTTCTGTTTGGGATAGCATGATCCATGCATTCGTGTAAGTGCTTATAAAGTGCAATTGTGTAGGATTCAGTAGTCGTAACTGTATTGTCCATCTGCATGGGTGTCATGAAGTTCACCACTTCTGTCTTAAGAAGTATGACTTTGGCTTTGGAGAAATTTTTTACCGTGGTTTCCTTAATGGTGGTTGGGGGCGGGATGTGGATATCTAGGGTAATTAGCTTATGGTCGGATCGGACCAATGAGGCATTGACTTCAGGTGTGGAACACCGGTCACTCATGTTGGTAATGACTAGATCTAGGATATTGTTGCCCCTGGTGGGGGTGTGGATAACTTGATCCAGGGCATTGGAGTTTATGAATTCCAGAAAGCATTGCGTGAAGAATTTGGTACATGAGTAGTTTTCCCAGTTAATTGTGGGGTAGTTGAAATCACCCATTATTAGGGTGCTTGGTTGAACCCTAATATTTTCCAGTACATCAAGAAAAGAGGAGTGGGAATCCTGGGGTATGGTGGGGGGATCTGTAGCAAGCTACAATTTGAATTGCAGTTTTGCCCAGAGTTAGTTGCACTTGGATAACCTCGGCTGCATTATGCTGATCAACTAGCCTGGAGGTGTGTATATCCTTAATTAATACTGACACACCTCCGCCTTTGGTGTTGCGATCCAGGTTACATGGCCAAAAAGTGTGGTATGAGTTGTATGAGTTAAAACCTGGTAGTGCAGGGGTGCTCTCTGGAGCCTTGAACCAGGTCTCAGTCACTGCACAATCGATGGTCTCCATTTTAAGAAGTGCCTCAAGTGAGTGCATTTTGAGATTTTGACTTCTAGCATTGAGTAGCATCACTCTCAGTTTTTGCTTGCCTGTTCCTGTTACAGTGGTGAATTTGTCATTTGAACCTTGCCTAAAAAAGGCACTATAGGGGCGGCAAGAACCTTAGCCAGTATCCAGAATCCCAGGAGTGACAGCTGCAGGCCAACTCTGGCAAAGCATCGTGGTCTGTCGACCATGTCATCCCAGGCAGACAGATACTGGATCCCATTAGAATGACACCAGAAGCTTAGCCAATTGTCGAAGTCAGTCATTTTGTCCTTGTACTGCGGTATCATTCTGGGTGATGGCAGAATGCTACTCAGGGCTAGGGTCATACCTGCCTGGGCTACAAGATCAGAGAGCGCTTCCATGTCTCTCTTCATGTAGTCCAGGGAGGTACATCTCAGGTCGTTCACACCAACATGGACAATGACAGAGTCATATTTGTATTTGTTGTGGAGTGACCTGAGTGAGTGGGTTATGTGGCGGATCCTGGCACCTGACAGGCAGCTTGACAGTAACCTTCTCCTTGTTTAGCCAGGTGAGTTGGACATCAATGTGCCTGATTATAGAGTCACCAATGACTAATGTGTTAGGTACGTTGTTTTGCCTTATTGGCTGTCGTTGAGTGGCACACTGAGTCTGCTGGCTATGTGTCATTTGGGTTTTGTTGGGGGGGGGTGGAGGTTGCTTGCATTTCTACTTTGGAGGTCTCTGTTGCTTGAGCATATTATTATTGAGAGCCTCCGCGAATGTTTTTGTGTTTCTGTGTGTGGATTTTGGTGGTGTAGATTTAGTGAGACTATGTGCTGAGTGTGGTGTGGTGCAAGTGTTTACCTTCTCCTCTTGACTGTCAAGTTCAGTCTTGGTTGGAGAGAGCTTTACCTCCAGTTTGGCTAGATAAGTGCATCTCTCACAGGTTGTAGTGTTGGGTGGTAGGAGGAGAGGGTTGTCTGTGTACATGAGGCAATTTCAGCATTGCCTCAAGATGCCCAGATTCATCAGATAGACAGGAGAGAACACTGGGAGCTGACCCTTGGACATGCCTGAATAAAAAAATATTTTCCTCTAGATAAGTGAGGAAAGTGAGTACAAGAGCTGTTTTTCAGTAAGCAAGTGAGGAAAGAAAGTACCAAAACTGTTTTCCTTTAGGTAATGAGGAAGGTTGAGTGCTGTAGTAATTAGTAGGTTATTTAGTGCTTACAACAAGTTCTGAACAAATGCTGATCACAAATAAGCAAATTCAAGTGCTAAAACTAAGAATCTGTATCTGGACTAAACAAGTTACAGGAAAGGGGGAAAACAAGTGTAAATGCGGGATTTTAAATCCGAAAGTTGAGAGAGATGGAAAAACGGTGTACCTTTATATCGTCGATCCCGATATGGGCGACATGACTTTCACGAGTGCTGAAATGCGAATGTCTCCAACGTCGAATTTCAAATAAGCAAACGACAAAATCTTGCCCCTTTTTGACCCATGGTAGCAATGGTGTGGAGGTGTGGTGCGGCTGGAAATGTCGAATGTTTTTCGATATTTAAAATTTTTTGCGGTTTCTGTTTACGTAACTGCATCGATTAAGTGGCTAGTCGACAAAGTGTTATCGATATAAAGGTAAACCAGGAAAAACTGTCCAAACGGCCAATGACTACAATTTCTGGGCCAGAACCACTCCCTATGTGGTAGATAGGTTACCTAGTGCTTACCACTCCCACTGATAAGCTAGATGGCCCTCTCCCTGGATGTCAGTGGTGTAAGAGGGATGTCTGCTCATGCAGTCTGTAGTTCTTTCTTGCTGCAGTTCCTCTGAAGATGAGTACACAGTCTAAAGCTTCATCAGATTGTCAGTCAGCCTGGCTTTTGGATTTCACAGATAAATACCAAATTGGAAAAAATATCTTATTTCATTGCTATACTTGCTTCCCTAATGTAGCTTCCAGGTGTCAGGATTTGCTAGATATCAGAATTGTATTCTGCAAAGGTTAATTGTATTGATCCTGAGAAGCAGATTATCCATAAAGATTTTTATATTAAATGTGTTTTTTGGTTAGGGCTTAAGCACAATGTAACAAACTCTTCCCAGTGTGCAAGGTTCAACCCGAAGACCATCAAGCAGAGAGCAAAATCTTTGTAGGAGTACCTCATTTATGAAGTGTTAAGCACCTTGCCTGAGAATGCTGTGTTGTTGGCCACATCTCCCTCCAACATCCTTTCCAAAAGAAAAAACTGTTAAAATGCCCAGAAGAGGAACAGTAAAAGAACATCCTATTAGAGTCTGAACAGAGCTCTGGCTTTTGCCAAATCCAACACTGCCATCTGCTTCTAATGTCTCTGGCATGACCCCTTCATAGGACACATTGCCCTTGGTTGATGGCATGCCCTCTAGATTCAAATCTCCCTTTAGAAGTAAGTTAGTCTGAATAGCTCTTCTCCAGCATCTATCTAATGTTTGTATTGTTAAGTCAGGGATAGGATGGCATCCACTCAGCTGTTTATAATGAGGTGGTTGGTAGTAGGATTAAGGTCTAAAACACCTGCCCACATCCTGAGGCCTCCAAATTTACTTAAGTCAGGGTCAGGTCTTCTAAGCATAAGTAGATGTCCACCATTTTGCTTCAGCAAATTTAGAGTGGGCCCTCTTCCCAAACCCCATACCATTCTAATTTCCTCAACTTATAAAGCCAGCTTAGGACTTTATCTTTCTGTTAAAGAACACCCAACCAACCATTGAAAAGGAAAAACTATCACTATCTTAACCCTCTAAAAAAAAGTGAGGATTCAAACTTCTCTGATTCAGAGGTGAACTAGCCAGTGCTGACCAGATTACCTCTTCCACTCTTTGAGTCTGACACTGAGGACACCCTATCCTCTGTGTCCTCTCCAAAGGATATTTCATTTGGAGATACCCTTAACAAGGTGAAGGACCACTTCAAAAGAGAGGCCAAGAAATTCACCCTATTCCAAGTCGGATACAGGCAGCTCCTTTGCCTACCCAGTTTAAGTAATTTGCCAATCTTCCAGTAACTGAAAACTTGCCTGATACATTTGCTAATGTGCGTTGGGGGGCACACTCCTAAAACCTGCTCCTAGGAAACCCTGACTATTTCTATAGAATAGAGGATTCTTTAAAATGCTTATATAACAACCCCATTACAGATACAACTTCAGTGTCTGTGGATGCTGACAGGGGAACAACTATGACTTCAACAAGGAGTACATTTCCCAAGGCAGAAAGAGCAAGATTCTTGGCAGAATGAGCAAAAAAAAAATGCCCCTCTGTTGCCAATGTCTTCATGGCCTTAAATTGCCAGGCATGCTGAAGTTCAGGAAAATTCCTGTCCCAACTCAAGGACAAGGCTGGGGGGAGTACAAGTGAAGGACCCAAAAGTCAGAGTGCTTGAACTTGAGCAACATTAGTTGCCAAGTGGCCAGGCACTTCCTAAAATGTGATTTCAGTGCTGTCAGTGCCTCGTGCAAGGCAGCATCCACAAAGTCAGTATTAAGGAGACATGCTTGGCTAAGGACTGAACTTCTTGCCAGACCATGTGAAAGCAGAATTCCATAATGCCCCCTTGGGCAGGAAGTTTCTGTTTGGATCCCTCTTTGTTGCCTGTAAATAAGTTTCTTAACGGGTCCTGCATGTGAGACAACCTAAAAAAGGGCTATATCCACCACAGGACCTCAACTATGTTCTAGAAATGCTCATTTCTTGTTGCGTCTGCAGCACTAAAATATCTGATACTGAAGACCAGTTTATTAGGGCAGTAACTTCTGCCAGAAGAATTTCAGGACTTCAAGCCTTGTGTGTAAAAAAAAAAAAAAAAAAAAAAACCTTATAATCTATAAAGACAAGGTCAAAATAATACTAGCTGTACCTTTTTGTTCGAAATTGTAACAGAGCTATCCTTGAATTGGGCTGTTCTAACTGCTCGTGTTTTTTTCATCTCCAGAAAACAAGGGGAACATGATTTTGATGATATGCAAACACAACTCTTATGTTATTTGGACAGAACCAAAGAAATCAGGCAGACTGAACAGCTGTCCATTTCCTTTGCAAAAGAAAAGGAAGGAACACAATTTTTAAATAGTCTATATTAAAGTAGCTAACACGCTGTATTTGGTTCTGTTGCACCTCTCACTTGAAGACTGTGTACTATGGTTGGTTGTAGCTCACTCAACTAGGGACACAGCAGCCAAAATAGCATTTCTGAGATGAGCCAACACTCGAGCTGTACTGGAATCAGCTATTCACACCTTCTCTAGGCCATTTAACCTGGGCACCTCCTTTAAAGTAGGGTGGGGTTTACCAAAACTATCCTAGAGGGGCTTCTGCAGGCCACTCCCATTCAGGATCAGCCAGCTACCCACAGGTCCACGCAGTTTGGGATTCTTACCAGATGCCATTATTGCAACAGTAAACATTCTGTGCATGTAGTACAGTTGCTATTGGGACTTAATGTATTTGTAGATGTTTGAGTATATTTAATGTTGCAGTATCATTTCCCTACCCCTCATCTTCCGTTTCTTTTCCTGTCATCTTGTATGGATTGAGGTGAGTACTCCTCTCACTTTTTCTTTTACCTTCACTCACTGTTATCCTCACTAGCTGCCTGCCTTTCTTGTGGTTGACTTGTGTTTTGAAGAGAGATGTCTGTAGGTCTTTGGTTGGAAGTATTCTTGGGGAGAGATGTCTGTAGGTCTTTGGTTGGAAGTATTCTTGGGGAGTCCTTATCTCCAGTCCACACAGTGCTGTGGCTGCAGCCATCTTTGGAGGAGGGGACCAAGGTAAGAAAGACCTAAGGATAGTATAGGTGGATATTCAATGGGAAGGCTGCAGACCTCTTGAAGTTAGCCAGTCATCAGACCTTCAGTAGGTGAAGTCCCATATGTCATTACTGCAACAATGAGCAGATTAAAACCTCTGCAGTTAAGTTCCTACAGAAAAAGTACTTTCTACTTCTAAGTTGGGGGATTCACTTATTCTATGAAGGACACTCCCAAATTTAAGCTGTTTTTCCTGTGTTCTGTTTGTAATCACAATTGTATCATGAATTGCCCTGGTTTAGAGACATTTTCTTGCTAACCTATAGTGCCTTTGTGAAAGAATTAGAATCTTTGTTGAGTCTGCAGTGTAACCTAAGAAGCCACAGAAATTTTGCAGGCTTTTTCCCACTTGCTTTGTTTTTCAGCCCTTAATTGAAATCCATACTGCTCTGGATTGCTAAGAGAATACAATGAGTAGTCATTAACTGGGAGAGCTTTTTCAGAAATAATGAGGAGGTTGTGCCAGTAACGTACTTTGATTGCATTACTGATTCAGTTACTTAACTGGGAGAGTGAAAGACATTGCAGTAGAGATTTCAGCAGAAGATTTGAACTGAGATGAAGGTGTGTCAACTTTTAGTAGAGCGACTTGACGTTGCGTTCTTTAGAGAAGGAAAAGAATAGTTATGAGGTATACTGTAATTTTGTTATGATTAACAGAGGCAATTCAGTTTCTATGACGTATTTCTTTATTAATTTTGGGCAACTATGCATTCAGATGAATAAACATAATATTGTGCACTGTCTGGTTTTAAGCTGTTAGATGTTTGCCTCGATCAGATCAGCTTTAATACACATTTTTGGAGAGTAGACATCAGGCAGTGGGCATTAACATAGTCATGGCACATCACATTTTACAGACCAGAGATAATGTACTGAATCAAAGGAGCTCAGTCATATCACCATTACCAGTATGTATATACTGTGTAATTTTCACTTATCAGTAAGGTCAGCAAATAGTACATAATGTGTTTGAGTAATCACTGAATGTAGAGTTATTAGGGGCCACAAAGTGGATTTTATTAGAAAACAATCACAGTGAGGTGGTCAGATTTGTTTAAGGTGGGAGTAACAAATAATGGTGGTGCAACTGGCTGAATGTTTGTGAGGACAGGATCAAGAAGATTAACACCTCTGGAAAGTAGGGAGCAATGTGGTCTTGCCATTTGCAAAGTCTAAAAATATCTGAGGATATTCATTGTTGGCAGTGTTTGCCAGTGTATGTGCTGATAGTTGAAGTCATCCCTTAAAAGAGGTATTTGGTTCAACTGTTAACTTTTGTAACTGGTTAAATTATTCTGCATGTTCTGGTGGGGGGGGGGGGGGCTTAGATGGGAATTTGTAATTGGCTGTAATGTGGTAATGAATTTTGTTGAGTTTAACTGGGACTTTCAGTAGTTCCAGGATTGTATCATACAAAAAAGAGAATTGGGGTTACAAATAATTACTAATATTCCCCCCACACTTGGCAGTGTATCTGAATGCACAAGAGACACTGAAACCTGAAATTCCGAGAGTGCTATCACTACAGTGGAGCCAGGTTTCTGTAATTATTTAAATGCTAATGTCTTCAAGGATAAGGAAAGGCTCATGTTCAGATATTTTTTGTTTTGGCTTCTGGCATTTAACAGTGCTACCTTGCTATTATTTTGACTGGAGTTTGCTTTGTTTGGAGTTTCATCTGGTGAACTATGCCTTAAAAAGGGCAATATGGGGATAACAAAAGTTTTAGCCATTTAAAGATTCCCTGTAGATAACTCTGTCAGAGATACTGGGTGAGCAAATTGATGAAACTAAGTAAATTATTATTTTATTTTATTTATTTTGATGTGTGATACAGAATCAGAATTGTCGACATATAAGGAGTTGCTGAGTCTAATTACAGTGGCTGCCAAAAAGCAATTTCTAGAAAATGGACTTCAAAGTTTTAACCAAATGTACTAGAAGTAACAGAGATAAAACAACTGGAATTGGGGTCTTTAGAAAAGGGTAGGAGAAAATTACATAGAAAAAATGGGAATTTTGGGAACAAATACATGTGAGGAGGAGTGAGGTTTAAAAGAAGACAGGATTTGAATGAGCTATGTAATGTTTGACTGACAATAGCTGGATAGATTATAAGTGATTTATAATGTTTCCAACTAAAATTATGTCAGTATAGTTTGCGATGTATAACATTTGCAACTAAAATTGTCAGTATGGTTTGTTTTAATTTTTATAAATGTGTGATAGTCTGTCATATGTGAAAATGTAATACATGTTTCTTGTTTTAAAAAAAAAAAAAGTTTGTCAGTATATGAAAGCCAAGGGGTGAAAGATGCAGGCCATTCCTGAAAAAACTGGTAGGTCTTTTCACCATTTTATTCCAAGCAGGCATACACTGGATCTGCTTAGAATGACACTAGTTTACTAGCCAATTACTGAAGCCAAATATTTTATCCTTGAATTTAGGCATCATATTAAAAAAAATGTAGCAGAGATCTCAACAGTATCCCACTTACTTTGCATCTCACACAGGCTGGAATGCCTAAGGCCATTTACTCCCACAAAAGGAACTGCAAAGTTGTAACTGTATCTGGGATGTTGCAGGGGCTTAAGGGCCCTAGTGACAACTCTAAGCCTTGCAGCAGAGAGGCAGCTCTCCCCCTGTCCTTTGCCAGACTGGTTAAGCATTGTGTCTGTGTCTGTTGCTCTGGTTTGTACAAATCTATTTTACTGACTGATTGCTATTCTGGTCTTTAAGTCTAGATATCACTGGTCCAAAACATTTTCCTAACCATTTTGGCTCACATGCTTACCTGATGTATTGTGGACAACAAGCTGTAGTGTCTGATTTTTATCTGGCTTCTTACATCAGCTTGAAATTTTCCCAAGCCCTACCACCCTTTTGCTGATGCTGTTTTAAAAGCTAGAGTCTCAGGCTTTCGCTCCTTATGATAATCAGACTAAATCCCTCCCTCCCCTTTGGTTGCTGTTGTCATTTGTGTAAGCTGATGAAATACTTTTTCTACCCATTTTTTACAGAGATCCATCATACTGAGAGCCCACTCAGCAGATAATGTTTTGTTCTTGAGCTAACCTCCTTTACTGCAGATCATCACTTTCACAAAGCTCCCATCTGCTTAGCATCCTTGTCACATTCTGAGAGGGCCCTGAGTAAATCCTGTGCCATCCTTAGCAGATACAATTTATCTTACTGTTTTGTACTTCACGTAATTGCTTCATCTGCTGATTTTTGCACTTTAACTCATTTTTAAGTACTCCTGATATTGTACTGTTTGCTGATGCTGAGAACTGCACTTTTGAAAAGCTTTACTGGCAGTGCTACTATGTAAGCTGCTACTTTGTATTTGTGCTGGTACTTATATGTTGTATTCCTGCAGTTTTGGCCCTGCTAAAGGGAATTCTGCACAGGTTCATTTGTTTTAAGTGCTTGTATAAATTTGGTGTTTGGCTTTTGGCTGATTCCCATAGAGCTTAGCAATGCCTTGGTGTCTTCACCTGTGCCTCTGAAGTGATTTCTTTGCATCAGTAGGCCACTGGATGGGAAATTGCAAATTCATCCCGAGCCTGGCCCCCATGTCTGTTCTAGACAGAAGTCGACAGTAAACATTCTGTAACTAGCATTGGATGGGTAATCATAAATTAATCCCTGTACCTGCCCCCATATCTCTTCTAGGCAGAGGCTGATAGTAAACATTATCAAAAAAACATCCCCACACACAACTTTTAGCATCCTCCTAAAAAAATATCCCCCAATTAAGACACACATGTCACTAGGGAATGCTGTTGGGTTATGTAGTTGGCTTATAAACTTCCTCCCTGGTGGTTGTTAGCCTAGTATATACATATGAACAGCCTGGAAGTGTAAAATGACAAAATGGTGATGTTTAAACAGCATTTTAGGTCATGCCCTTGTGAGAGTGAGGTCTTCACAGTTTGAGATCATAACCAGGGAGGAGAAGCTTTAAGGGTTTTGCATCATGAGTTTGGACACCCTTTTCTGGAAATACTGTAGAATCTGTTTTTGCAATTAAGCAAATAAAAGACTCGATGTATTTCCATATTGAAGCATATTGTTGACAGTCATGAGATTTGTTTGAAGTTTGGCACATAAGCTTGGACTTGTTGGTAGGCTTCTTGTCTCTGAATACATTGAGACACTTACTGTGCACTTGCCTAATGTGAGGGTTAAGTTAATCTATCTTCATGTCAGTGAATATATCTATTTCAGTAAAGGAAGCATTACGAACACACAGAGACTGTCGGAAATTGTAGTGAAAATGTATGCATAGCTGACTTAGCAAGCATGTTCCACCTCAGATGTTGTTCAATGATCATGCTGTAGAAGTCAATAATGATGCAATTAGACATGAGAGATTCAATAAATTCATGTCTTGAAAACTCATCTTATTTGTTCAGCCTTTTCAGATGAACCAGAAATAATTTGTCTGACAGAGTACGTAATGTAAAATATGAAAGATGAATCTGCCACATAGCAGTCACTATAGCAGAGCTGTAGGATTCAGTGCTAGAACTATTTGATATTAGTTAATAGGTGATTGTCTTGCAGAACCAGTATTTTCTATGCTGTTTTACTAGGGTTGCAGTCTTTCCATCATAGTGAGTCTTTATTTGGTAGCAAAGTGAAAATAAGTGTTTTGTTTTTGTCAGATGTATTAGTTGTCTCACAGAATCTTGTGTTTCTCTAGGAAACATGCCTCTCAACCTCTCAGTGCAAGAAATATGGACAAAACCCAACAAAATGGACAAGGGCCCAAAAATAGGGACATATTTTAAATATTGCTCTTATAAACTTTGAAAGTTGCTAGAGTAAAAGGGTTTGTTTTAACATACATTTTCTGCAGGATTTGAAGTCTGAAATTCAAATGTATGTCATTATTCAGTGACTTCAGTCCTTAGATCATCCCAGCAATTTGACAAAAAACCACAAACTTTGAGGAACAGGCCAAAAATATGAGCCAGACATCTGGGCATTCTACAAAAAACTGTACATTTGAGAGGTATACCAGGTAATGCCCCCTTCCCCTTTTGGCAACTGCCCACGGATATCAAAAGAAACTAAACTAGCCATGCAACAGAGGGACAATAAATGGAAACATCTTCAAAAACATAAAAAAACAAACTCCCTCTTAGAATTTAAGGATCTCCGAAACTCCACAAAAAAGCTAATAACTAAGTATCACAAAGCTCACTACTCCGAACTCCAGTCCTTGCATTCAACAAACCCCAAAAAATTCTGGGACTCCATCTCATCAATTCTGCACCCTGGTAATAAAGAAAATCCCTGTCCAAATCCCTCCTTCTCAGACCTTGACACAGCCTCCCAGTTCAACTCATTCTTCATAGACTGTATAGCCAAACTGTCCACCTCCTTCCCACCACAACCTCCACCCCAATCACCTATCCTGCTCCACACGCTTCTTCCTTACTCCCATTCCCACAAGCACTATAAAAAGAATCCTCCTCAAACTCAAAACCTGTCACAATGCACCTAACAATCTTCCACCTACCTTCCTCAGTCTACCTGCAGACAGCATCGCCTATCCCATCTCTATTCTTATAAATAGATCCATACAAGAATCATGCATCCCTTCCATCTGGCGCCATGCCTACATCATCCCCTTACACAAAGGTGGCAAGAATACTGACACCACCAACTTCAGGCCTATTGCCATCCTTTCCACTCTTTCTAAAATTCTAGAGAAAACCATCCAAGTACAACTAATGACACACCTAACCCAAAACATTCTCCTCTCCACTACCCAACACTGCTTCCGCCCTGGCCACTCCACCATGACTGCCCTTCTTTCCTTTCTGGAAACCATCAACATTGAACAAGACTCAGGCAAATTTGCATCTACGCTATTCCTAGATTTGTAAAAGCCTTTGACACCATCTTCCACACCCTACTCATATCCCAACTTTCCACCCTACATCTCTGTCCCTCCACCATAGCCTGGTTTTCCAGCTTTCCAGCTACCTGTCCAACCACCAACAAGCTGTCCAACGGAAAACTTCAACCTCACCCTTCCTCCCTACACCCACAGGCGTCCCTCAAGGTTCCATTCTTGGCCCTGTACTCTTTAACCTGTTTATTAACAACTTTCACCACTCCATCCCAGAGTCATCTGTCATCCAGTATGTAGGTGACTCAACTATCATCTGCTCAGCCTTCTCATTCTCTGAGCTCCTTGCAAAAACCCAATTAGCCTTCTCCACAACCGAAACCTGGATGCAGTACAGCCGCTTAGCTCTAAATGCAAATAAAACCAAACTAATGATCTTTTCCCCTGCCAAAAACTCTATTATTGACAAAACCTCATTCACCGTACAGAGCCAGAACAACACCCCCCTTGAAATCGTTCCCACCACCAAGCTTCTTAGCATCATCATTGATGATGAACTAAATTTTGATACCCACATCCACTCTGCAGTCAAAAAACCCACCAAAAGATAGGTCTCCTCTACAGACACAACTGCTTCCTCAGCCCCTCTACCCATCAAACCCTGGTATCCATCTTCTGCTCCCTTCCCTGATGTATGGTGCCCCTCTGTTCACAAATCCTCACCTCGACTTACAATCCAAACTTGAATCCTGCTACTACAAAATCTGCAAATTTGCAACCAATTCAAAAAACTCATCCCATCACTGTCACTCCCTCAGTTGCCTTAAACTTCCCAACTACCTGTTACCTACAACTCACCATTGCCCACAAGCTCATCTTTAAACCCACAAACTGCCCATCTCTCACTACATCCTTAAAACTCTATATACCCAACCACCAACTCAGATCCACAAAGCAAAATCTCCTTCAGGTCCACAAACCAGCATGACCTCCTGACTACCTACTACTGTCCTACTTCTTAGCCAAGCAGTGGAACTCTTTGCCCCCCCACCTTCACAACGTTCCAAACCATACCAATTTCAAATCTCAGCTATTCTCTTATTTATCAGCTAAATGGGAATGCCCATATCATGCTCCAACATAAACCCCTCTGCACCCCATCTCTTTCTACCCTGCACTGAAATCATTACCATTTACCAATTCTGTTGCTTCATCTCAACTTAAAACAGTCTCGCCCTACTAGGGACTGATTTTCTCTCTGCTATCTAATGTACTGTACTTTCCATAATCCAATTTTCTTATACTCTGTCCATGCAAAATGGTCCACTTAACCTGCAAAGGGCTAGTAGCTGCTTGTTTAATGTTTACTTACAAAGAGCTTATTTGACAAAAATGTCTTTTTTTGCAAATGTTCAGTTTACCCAACCTCCAAAAGGGCTAGTAACCTTCTGTTTAAATGTTAACTCACTAAAAGCTTATTACATAATGTATTATATTTCTGTAAATGTTTTAATTGTTCTGTACAAATTGTTGTTATTCTTTTGTTAACATGTATTATGTAACTTGCAATATTTGGAGCTTTTCTCCCCAGACCTCCACTGAAAATGGGCTCTTTATGGCCCACTGGACTTCCCCATTCATCAAACTTAAATAAATAAATAAAAGATGGCATACTTATCCATTTGATGCATGCAAAATAACTAAACAGCTCATGAAAGAAGAACGTCTGACTTTAGGTTTATGGTAGGATAATGCTCAGTATAATAAAGCCACAGTCAGTAGTTACGACATTGAAGTACCGGTATGCCATGTTTGTAATATTGTACAAAGATTTGATCTTTCAAAATAATGCAACTGTGTTGTGTGCTAGTATCCTATATATCATCATGTTCTTAATAGTGTTCTCCATATGTCTGTGTGGGTTTTTCCAGGTACTCTCTTTTCTCTTTCCATGCACCATGCAGAAATGTACTGCATTACACTGTCCCCTAAATTTTCATATATATTGTGGTTACTCCAGTCTTTGTTAAGGTTATGGCTAAAAAGGGACATAGAAGGGCTAGTACATTCACAAGGTTAGCAAATTAAGTAAACAAACCTAACACTGCACTTTCATAATGGCTGCGCAATGACCAAGAGTTTGATTTCAGTATGAAAACTGCAGCTGTGGAAAAAAGCCACTGAAGCTATCAAATTGGATAAAAATCACTTACTGGTTTGCAGTTATACAATCTGGATACTAGGAAGGAAGACATTTGGAGAAAGTTTAACAAAATCAACTGGAGAAGGAGAAGAGAAAACTCTGTCTAGGAAGAATCTTGCAGCTGTTCAGGGAAAAGCAGTTCAGTTTGCAGCTTTGATACAGGAGATAGCTTCCAGTAACAGAGGAAAAATAAATGAAATGCATTCTACTGTTTAAAATTGGTAAAACAATGAAGAACTATATACAGTCAAAATGATGGAAAAAAATCGACAAAACGTTACCTACCTGTTTAAATGAGATAAGACTGCAGCACTCACAGGTTCATAGGATGTTAGGCTACTGTCCCTAGAGCCCTTACAAGCCTCGCCATGTTAATCCCAAGTTGCCTCAGTTGTCTTTGGTTAAAGGGACTTAATTTGCAGAACAGGTCTGATAAACACTGACTACCCCTGTCCATGAGGCATATGGGTGCCACCCACCGGGGTGAATTTTCAGTCTCCCATACATTTGTCCAGATTACACTTGAATAGGGTTAGTGAGGAGCACTGTTTCACATGAATTGGAAGTTTATTCCTGAGTAGCAGCAATCTCTGGGAGCTGTATCTGGATGTCCAGCATGTTCTGGTAATATCACAGGCTAGGTTAAGATCTCTAGAGCGAGTGACTGTTGTACCATTTGACTTCCGGATGCGCAGCATAGCTATCGGAGCAGGGTCAGAGACTGCCCTGTAGGCCAGTCACAAATTGCCTGTCAGCAGTCTAAACAATACTGACCATAGTGACATGTCTTTCTGTCTGTCCAGGTAAGTCATGGTTTGGCGGCCCTGCATTTTCTTGGTGAGAAACCTCTGTGGTCTCTCCAGCTGCTTGCAGGTGTCTGTTGAGGTACATGTAGAAGGGAGCGTTCTACTCTATTAATGGACTGATGACAAGTGAGTACAGTGGAGTTATAGCATCCTAAGACCTGGATGCAATGTCCTTACTTATGAGATGTGCAATGTAGAATGTTTTCCTTACCACTGTGGAAACACGGCGGTCGAAGTTTAGATTGCTATCTACCTGTGTTCCCAGATCTCGCACCACTGGGTTTGAACTTAGGGGGGTACTGTCAATATTGTAATTAGCAGGGAATTCTGCTTTGCCAAAGGAGATAATAATGCACTTCTTTACATTTAGTTTTAGACTATTGCTTCAGCACCAGTAATTTGTCTGCCTTAGCCCTTCCTGTAATATGTTAACATCATTTCTGGACTCGATTGCAGACAATTTGCAATCATCAATGAACTTGGTAAGCCAAAGGCTGTCTACTTTAGCCTGGACTTCTGAGAAATAGATTCCAAACAGTAAAGAGCCCAGCTCAGATCCTTGTGGTATGCAACTCGTGACAGGTCTACTGGTAGAGGTGGAGTCACCAACTTTGACAGTATGTGTTCTGTCAGTGAGCCAGTAGGCTACCCATCTAGAGATGTAAGGGTTAACCTCCAGCTGGGAGAGTTTCTCAATGATACGCGAGAGGGGGATTGTGTGAAAAGCCTTGGCTAGGTCAAGATAGGTAGTGTGCACAGTCTTACCTTCATCCAGGGCTTTGGTGATTTTCTCAAAGAAGTGTACTAGGTTTAATAAGCATGATCTATCTTTAACAAAGCCAAATTGGGTTGGGTCTAGAGTTTGATGATGATTCTTTCCATGGTGGCCTTGCAGATGAGACTGGTTAGAATTATGGGTCTATAGTTCCCAGGGTTGGTTGATGGCTCCCCCTTTTGTGCAAGGGGATTACTGTTGTTGTTTTCTACTCTGCTGGAACAAAGCTGGTTCTTAGGCTGTGGTTAAAGCGAATGCCAAGTGGGTCCACTAGGTCCTGTTTTAGATTGCTTAATAAGCAACCTAGGATGCTATCTCGTTCCACTGAGGCCATGTTCTTGCCCTTGGAGAGTGCAGATATGACTTGCTCTCTAGAGATACTAGGTAGAGGACTGCTGTCAGGTATACTTTGAGGTATGGCTGGTGGGGACAAGGGGTAAAGTTTGGGCTGTGTGGCGAGTGACTCCACTAAGTCCCTTTCCATCTTCCTCTCCCAGAGAAAATCTACAGCTCTTTATTACTTGCTGCCCACAACTTCTCCTCAGGTTGATAAAAATATGCCTGACCTGTGTGTATAAGACTAAAGGGACAAAAAACATCTTAACTGTTTGTATGTTACTATCTGTATCCATGTAATAAAGCTTCCATTTTCTCATTTTTTTGTATTCTCTTGTTTAGTTTCTTCCCACATATCCTTAGCTACCACACTAGAATAATTTTTAATCCATACTCCTAAATATTTCATTTTATCATGTTCCCATAAATATAGGTATTCCTGAACCGGTTCATGTGTGGGTGCTTAATTTACCATTTTTGCCTTGGTTTTAGCTTCATTAATTTTGTATCCTGAAAAGATCTGAAACTGTCTCAGAATGTTCTACAACACTGTAATGTCTTTTTCTGGTTTTGTCAGGTACAAAATAATATCTCCAAATAAAGCCAGCTTTTCTTGACTACCATACCAGTTATATCCTTGAATTTCTGAGTCCCTTATTTCCTTTGCCAGTGGTACTAAATGTAATGCAAATAATAAAGGGGAAAGAGGGCACCACTGTCTGGTGCCTCTGCTCAAGCGGAAGTTGTCAGAAAGGACCCCACCCACTTTACTTTTCACCCCCTGATCCCTCATGTATACTCCTAATCATCAACCTTATCATTTTTTTTTAGGAAATGCAAATGCTTCCATTGCCCTGCTCATAAAGTCCCAGCTTACTCTGTCAAATGCTTTCTCTGCATCAAGACCCAACAACAACAATGGTATTTTCTTACATTCTACTTCCCTCTGGATCATCAGTGTTCTGTTAATGTTGGCAAATATTTGCCTCCTCTCCACAAAACCATATTGATCATATTTATCACTGTTGGCATTACTTTTGCCATTGTTTTAGCCATTATAAACATGAACACTTTATAATCTTGGTTTAGTATTGAAACTGGCCTGTATGAAGCTGGATCTGATGGATCCTTACCCTCTTTAGGTATTACAGCTACCACTGCTTTCTTCCAGGATGGTGGTACTTTTTCTCTTCTTAAGATATTGTTACACAAAACCTTCCTGATCTTTATTAGTTTTTTCCTCCTACCTTCCAAACTGCCACAGGAATACCATCTATTCCTAGGGACTTTCCTGTAGATTGGTTACACATCACAATTTTTAACTCCTCTCCTCTTATCCTGTTAGTAGTTGTGCCTCATCCACCTCTAACCTTGGCACATTTTATTCTTCCATAAACATTTCCATTTGTATATTGATTTTCATATTTTTCTGCTTTATAGAGACTCTCATATAATTTCCGAAATATTTCTATTACCTCTACAGGATCTCATTACCTTCTTTGTTATAGGTTCCCAAAGTTTGGTGATGGCCATTTCTCCTTTCTGTCACCTGAGTCATTGTGCTAAAAGTTTTTGTGCTTTAGTGTTATCAAAAAAAAGTTGCTTAACAACAATCTTTCTAACCTTGTGCATGTTATTGAGGTAATCCCTTATTTTCTGCCTAGCGTTCTGCAATTGACACTCTCCTTGTTCTGTGAGATTACCTCCTGTTCTGCAGTACGTTAACATTTGTCAGTCCCTCTAAATAATTCTTGTTACTTCTTAACCATATTCTCTTTCTTTTATTTCCACCCCATGTTTAAACTCCACCTTAATTTTATCCCACTCCCTAGCTATATTGTCAGAAGAAACGTCTATCCTGTCTAACAGCTCCTGAATAATCTCCACTACCCATTCCTCATATTCCTCTCTTTTTAACAGATAGGTGGGAAAACACCAATGTGTCATTTTTATTTCACTACCCTGTGTTTTTATTTTATCTATTATTGGCGTATTATCTGAAATAGCTATTGGGTGGGTATCAAGACCTTCAATTAAATGCACATGTTCCTGTGAAGTCTAAATTCTGTCTAGCCTTGCCCAGTTTTTATATCTTGGGGAATAATATGTAAATTCACTCTGAACTCCTATTACTGAATTCACATCTCCCATGCCAAATATTTTCATAAATGTCCTCAAAAATCTGCCCTCCTTGGTTATATTTTCCCTTCTGGACCCCCCAACACATCTTCACTGCTGCAAATCAAGTTCCAGTCCTCATCTATAAGTAATATTCTTTGCTGAAAACTGATTTTTCTCCCAGAAATTCTTTTAAGCTTCATTATAGCAGTTTTAGGTGAATGTAAATACATGCCGGTGTAATCCTCCTCCCTTGCCAGTAGTCCTTTATCACTACAAATCTGCCTTTATCTTTTTTGTCTTTTTCTGTCACTATTGGAACTCAAATTGCAATTAATATAAATACTCCTCTTTTACTTTGTCCCAGCTATTCCGCTGAATAACCATCCTGAAAACTTTCTATATCAAATTCACATGTTCAGTTCTTTGAGTGTATCTGTTGTAACATAGTTTACTTTTTTAATGTATTTACCATTTGTTAATGGGAAAGTCTGACTTGGAATGAAGCCAGTTTTCTGTGGAGACCCTGGGAGAAATGCTCCAGACACGTCTTTGTAACATGGAAGAAAACTGGAGCACCCAGAGGAAGCCCACACAAAATCAGGGAGGATATGCAGACTCCACACAGAAGGCACTCCAGCCGAGAATCTAATCAGAAAACCTCTTGCTGTGAGGCCACAACACTACCTCTGCACCACTGTGCTGCCCTTAGTTATTTGCACTCTGTATTTTTAACATAGTTCACTACTCTTTCTTGTTTGTATTAATCCGAGAGGCCATTTGCATTTAAAGACGTTAAAGAATGCATCATTGTACTAAAAAGTTATTATTCCCACCTTTTATGTATAACACCTTTTTGTTAAATGTCTAGTTCCAGCTTTTGTTACATGTATACACTGCTTGGCAGGTTGAACTTTTATGCAGTTGTTTCTTGTCATATACATTTGAACCTATTTATTTATTTATTTTATTTTATTTGTATTTATTTTACATTTGTTAACCGGGATGGTCCGGTCGGAAAAGATCCATTTACAGCTGAGGCCTGGGGAGAAAAGCTCCACTTAATTAATACAGCAGACAATGATAATAATACATAATGTAAAGTAAAGACTTTTTATTCAGCAGTATTTTGTGCATAATAGAACAGTACGCAAAGAAAGATCATATCAGCAATATATACAAGTGAACATTGTTAGTCACCAAAATATACAGACATAGATCAAAACAACATTTCCAAATGTCAAGGGATACCATTTGTTACTTCTATTTTTACCAAGGGTCTGATAATTGGAGAGAAGAGAGAAAGATGGTGGTAGCATACACTAGGATTAAGTAAAACATGGCCATAGCCAAGAGATAATAAGATGAGCCTTAAGGGAGTTTTTGAATTGTTTGGTATTAGGTGCAGAAGTCACTGAGGGAGGGAGATTATTCCAACTTTTTGCTATACTGTGAGAAAATAGAGCTTTACCTGCTGTGTTGTTGGCTGTGGAGATAGAGAGGAGTGATTTGTTGGCAGACCGGAGTGGTCGATTTTGGAATGTAGTTAGTCAGTAGTTCCCTAAGGGCTGGAGTTTTTACAAGATATTTTAGGTTGTTATAAGCTATGACTAGTTTGGTGGTAGGTTAATAACTGTGGGAGCTCAAGTCACTGAAGTTGCCTAAGAGGTATACAGTGGTGTGTTCTAAAGAGGGAATTTTTTTGCAAACATGGCAATTTTGTTATAACACGACTCAAGTTTCTCCAGGTCA
Source organism: Protopterus annectens (assembly GCF_019279795.1). NCBI lineage: Eukaryota > Metazoa > Chordata > Ceratodontiformes > Protopteridae > Protopterus > Protopterus annectens. The sequence goes on along the minus strand of NC_056741.1, from coordinate 620,869,829 downwards.
GATTTTCTTACATAGGTGAGAATAGGTGCTGCATACATTAGTGTGGAAAGAAGGTGGGTTTGAGCTAGGGTGACCCGAGCTTGATCTGATAGAAAGTCTTTTTGTCTGTATAGGGACTCCATTTTTTGTGTAACTTTTTAATAGTTTGAGAGATATGGATGTCCAAGTGTAGGTTGTTAATCTGTTTTGATGCCAAGCAGCTTGGTGTGGCGAGAGGGTGAAATGACAGTTCCATTATTGGTGGAGATAGAGAAGGAGAGTGGAGTGGTTTTTGATTTGTTTGGGGTAAATAGAAGTAGTTTAGTTTTGTTGGGATTTAAGATAAGTTGAATATCTGTGATCCACCTTTCTACTGAGGTAAAATATTCCTGGGTGAGATGCTGTAGGGTGGTGAGATTTGGGGCGGAGCAGATCAGGGTGGAATCGTCTTCATGCTGTATGAGTGACACCTGTAGGGTAGAGGTATGTAGATTATTGGTAAAGATAGAAAAGAGGAGTGGACCGAGTATGGAACCTTGAGGTACACCAATGGTAGTTGGGAGTAAAGATGATATAACCCCTTGCTGCTGGACAGCTTGTCATCAGTCTGACAGTTTTTAAACCATGCAATAGTGTTAGGGGCAAAGGATAAAGAGGTAAGATTATCTATTAGAATGGAGTGGGAAACCATGTCAAATGCTTTGGAGAGGTCCAGCAATATAATGGATACAAATCTGTTATTTCTATGTTGGTTAACCAGGTTTTTTTAAGAGAGAAGGGCTGAGGTTGTGCTGTGGTGTGGACGGAAACCATGTTGTGCAGAGGAGAAGAGATTGTTAGAGTCTAGGAAATAAATGCATGACCTGAGAGTGTATGCATTTCTCAAGTATCTTTGATAAAGGAGACAGAATGGCTATGGAGCCATAGTTGGAGAAATCATAGGAATTCCCACCCTTATAAAGAGGAATAATGTAAGAGATTTTCCATAGTTGAGAGATGTGGGATTTCTGTATGTGGTTGATTGAGATTGAGACTGGGTAGGATAGAGAGTAGGCAGCCATTTTTAGGAAATGAGCAGGTATACCATCTGCTGCAAGAGTAGTGGGTTTAAGTTTTAAGATGTATTTTTTTTTTTTTTTTATTGTTGAGGTAGGGACAGGAGAGAATGTAAAGGAATGTGAGTTGTTGGTATGGATGAGTAGCTATTTTGGGAAAATGGAATTGATAGTGATTTAATGGATTTAATAAAATGGTGGATGTTAAGTTGTCAATCTCGCCTTCATTCTTGCTGGATGGGTTCGGAGCCGATCCTCGGCTCCGACTCGGCACTTGCTTTAGCTCGAGAACTCCTTTTACCAGCTCGAGGCAACCCTATATCCCATGATGCAAGGCGGAACTACCTCAGATCTCGTTTGCCGCTTAGCGAAAGAGGTCTCCTTTGCCAGCTGAGGTAAGTTTTTTCTTGTTAAAGAAGAAAAAGTTTTGTTAGGGGTTTATTTTTCCCTTCAGTGTTAGGTTAGCCTGTATTTAGTACAGCCCACCCTATTCCCTTCCTTTTAAACTTTTAAAATAGTTTTTTCAGTTTAAAATTTTTAGTCAGGCCTAGTTCCCCAAGTTATTCCCTTCCTGTGTGTCTGTGTAGGGATTAAGTTGTGTGTTTGTGGGGACTGTTTGTGTATATCCTTTTAGGATGTCTAGGGAAGGCAAGGTCTCAGGCTTCAAGAAGCGTGACCAGTGCTGTCAGAAAATGTCCCTGACAGACGGTCACACTTCTTGTGTGTATTGCCTGGGGCCTTTGCACCTGCAGGACTCCTGTGCGTTGTGTCATGCCTTTAGCCAGATAGTCCTGCAGGAAAGGAGGAACAAATTGATCCTCCGAGGTTTATTAAAACCTGAAGGTTCTCCTCCTAAGCCAGGGGCAGGAAAACCTCTTAAGCCACCGAAGGCTCAGGCTACAGTGTCCAAGCCTCCTCCGGTGGCTCCGGCTCCGTCGGAGCCGATATCGGCTCCGGCTGGAGCCGATACTTCTTCTGCTAGAGTAGTGGGTTCGGTGCCGGCCGGCTCCGATACCCTGACTACTGTTGCCTTGTCGGCTCCGGCTGGAGCCGACACTTTATCCAGCATCGGAGCCGAGATCCTCGGCTCCATCTGGGGTTCAAGGGACTTCGGCTCCGATGGCTCCGGCCCGTAAGAGATCCCGGTCCCCTTCGATACTAAGTATTCACTCGGCTCCGGGGTGGTCTCTTTTGTCGGAGCGGAGCCATCGGAGCCGATCTTCGAGATCTTCCAGGCTGTCTGACCACGATTTGGAGAGGGTGGTAAGCAGGCTGTTGAAATCTCAGGCACTAGCCCAAATGCTCCATAGCCCGTCTCAACAGACTTCGGCTATAGCCCCGATTCTTGAGATTCCTCCTCCGACTCCACACCAGAGTTCGGAGCCGGAGCTTCTTGGAACAGCGACTGTTTCGATGCCGGAGCCGATACATCCTTCGGCTCCGTCATCCTCGGCTCCGATCTCCTCCTTGAGACCTTCCTTGGAGGGATCCGGTCGTCGGGTTTCCACTGTCGGCTCCGAGGGGGCTAGTGGCATCGGACCCTTGTCCGACCCCGCTCTCCCTCTCGGGGCTTCGGCTTTGGTAAGCTCGGCGCCGACATCGGCCTCGGAGCCTTCTCTCTCCTTGGAGCCGACCATTCCTGTTTCTTCGAAGCGGGTGTGTTCAGGTCTCCCGGGGAGAGGAGCCTTTGAGGTGATGAGGAGTGTCCTGGCCTCTGAGCCTGGTCAACGGTCTATCCCTCTAGCTCCTCCCTCATCAGTGCCTGCAGATGCCTCTTGCCAGCCTCTTGCTCTCAGGCCCAGGGATCCATCACCCCAGGTTTCCCCACTGGGAATTTCCTCCTCTTCCGAGGTTTCTCCTGACCCTGCAGGGGAACCCCCTCGGAAGAGGACGTAAGAGGAAACACACAGACTCCCTGAGTCTACTACATCTGATACCGACTTAGATGAGTCGGAGGGTTCCCACGGTCCCCTCTGAGGATGTCTCATTTTCAGACATCCTTGAGCTCCTCAAACAGAGGGGAATTGGCCTCCATTGACCCCTCCGAGGATGAGTCGGTATACCTGGAGGCTTTGGATCCCGACCCTCCACCTCCTGGGTGTCTCCGCCTTCGACCCACTCATGCAGGTAGTGGCTCGAAGGCGTGGGCTCCAGATTCTGTGGAACCTGTCCCCAGGAGACCATCCAAGTTCATCACGGCCCCTTCGGACAAACAGTTCCTGTCCAAAGGTGTCTCTGTGGATGCTATGGTGGTGGCGGCCACTAAGAAGGAACTGGCGGATCCTTCAGTACCTGTCCATCCTCCTAATAAGGATTCTAGGACCATGGACAGGTATGGAAAGCGGATGTTTTCTTCAGCGACCTTTGCTATGCGTTCGCTGAATTACCTTTGTCACTTCACCAGGCTTCAACGAGATATTCTCAAGGAACTGGGAGAAGTAGTCCAGGATCCTTCAGCTGCTGGGGCTCAGGAAAAGATTGCCTCTCAGCTTGCTATCCTGAATTCTATATCTAACTCCTCCATGCGGCTCATATCTTATGCAGCCGATGGAGCGAGCAGGGCCGCAGGCACAGGTGTTGCTCTTAGACGCCAAGCCTGGATGCGGCTGTGTAATTTTGCGGACCCCTTTAAGGCGTCCTTCACCAACACCCGCTTTGACGGTTCGGCTTTGTTCGACCTCAGGTGAAGGATACTTTGACCAGATGTGAACAGGACGGTAAAACTCTTTCTGCCGTTGGAGTCCAGTTTTCCACTCCTTCTAGACCATATCCCAAGGGTCAGAAGGGGGGGAAGATGTGGTTCCGTAAAGCCCAAGGAGCTACACCGGACACACGTGGTCAGTTTACCCCCAGGGGCAGAGGGGGTAACAATAATAGACGCCGCCCTAGAGGCAGGGGGGGTCCGCAGAACCAGGGCAACAGGGAGTCTCTTCCTGAGAAGCCTTTTCAGCATCCCTGAGGTGTTGCCCGACTGTCCACCCTTGGAGGCAGTCGGGGGAAGAATTTCGCTGTACCCAGTAGCCTGGCAATCCCTATCACAAGAGAAGTGGGTACAGTTGATCATATCCGAGGGTTACAAAATCCCTTGAAGGTTTCCCGTACCTCTACAATCCCTTCCAGACATCTCACCGGTCAAAGGGATTTGGCAAGACAGGAAGTTTCAAAACTCCTGGAAAAAAGAGCCATCCAAACAGTGCCGGCAGACCAAGTAGGATCCGGCTTCTACTCAAGATTCTTTTTGGTCCCCAAAAGGACGGGAGATTGGAGACCGATACTAGACCTAAGCAGACTAAACAAGTCTGTCAAAAAGGCAAGATTCCGGATGGTCACGCTGCAATCCATTCTGCCCTTTCTGGGCAAGGACAACTGGATGTGCTCGATAGACCTTCAGGATGCATAAAGATTCACAGACGCTCCAGAAGGTTTCTCCGCTTTCGGCTGGGAGCCAGTCATTACCAATTCAGAGCACTGCCCTTTGGCCTCACTTCAGCCCCCAGAGTGTTCACCAAATGCATGGCAGTGGTCACAGCTCACCTGAGACGTCGAGGATTCCAGGTGTTTCCTTATTTGGACGACTGGCTCCTCTCCGCCACCTCCAAGCATCAGCTTTTTCGGTCCAGAGACTACACCCTACAGCTTTGCAAGAGTCTAGGAATTTCGGTAAATTTCGAAAAATCCTCTCTGCTGCCTTGCCAATCTATCACCTTTATAGGCGCAGAGTTAGATACCGTCAAAATGTTAGCCAGGCTAACAGATCAAAGGATTCTGGACATCCAGAAATTTGTTCAGCTTCTGTTACAAAGCAGCAAGGTCAAAGCCAGATTTGTCTTGAAAGTTCTAGGCCTAATGGCTGCAGCCATTGTTCTTCTTCCACTGGCTCGCTTCCACATGCGTCTCCTGCAGTGGATGTTGTTCACGCAGTGGTCGTACCACGATCTGCCCATGAGACACGAGATCTTAGTGACACAGTCTTGCAGGGCTCATCTACGATGGTGGATATCTTCCCCTCTTCTTCATCAGGGCCGACCCTTTGTTCCCCCTCCTCCAGTTGCCACAGTCACCACGGATGCCTCTCTGATCGGGTGGGGGCATTATCAGGGCAGGATGGTCCACGGACGTGGCAACCCATAGAATACCACCTGCACATAAATGTCCTGGAGATGAGAGCAGTGCTTTTAACGTTGCAAGCCCTCGGCGACTTTCTTCCCACAGGGACTATTGCAGTACAGACGGACAACATGTCCGTGGTCTGGTACATCAACAAACAGGGCGGAACCAGGTCCTATCCCTTATGTCGAGAAGCTCTCAGACTTTGGCAATGGGCGATCTCTTCTCAGCGGTTTCTGATAGCAACGCACATCCCCGGCAGGTCCAACCTATTGGCGGACAGGCTGAGCAGATCTATTCTGATGCCTCACGAGTGGTCTCTCAATCAGTCTGTAGTGGATCAGATTTTTCTGAAGTGGGGCACCCCTTGTTGCGATCTTTTCGCTACCCCTCAAAACAGCAAGTGCCCAGATTACTTCACACTATTTCCTCTTCCAGGCCAACCCTTGAGAGACTCTCTAACCCAGGATTGGCCTCGGGGACTTCTTTATGCTTTTCCTCCCTTTCCATTGATTCCACAAGTCATTCAGAAAGCCACCGTTTTGAGAGCCAAATTGATCCTCATTGCTCCATATTGGCCTCAACAAATTTGGTTTCCGTCTCTGCATCATCACCTTCTGGTGCAGCCCTGGCATCTGGACCCAGTTCCGGATCTTTTGATCCACCAGTCGGGTCAGCAGCACCGGGCCATTCATTCTCTCAACCTCACTGCTTGGTTGCTCCACTTCCTTCCCTAGCCAGGCTACCAATGATTTCTGACTCAGTCAGAGACATTTTAGTGTCTTCTTTAAAGTCGTCCACTAGAACTGTTTATGCTAGCAAGTGGCGACGTTTTTCTATTTGGGCAAACGCCAGAAATATTGATCCTTTCACCGCTCCTATACATTCTGTTTTGGATTTCCTGGCGGAGGTTTTTCATTCGGGATCTTCATCATCTACAGTCAAAGTACAACTGGCTGCTATTTCCAAATTTCATGTTGGCTTGCAGGACAATAACATCATGTCTCATAGGTTATGCAAAGCCTTTTTAAGAGGAGTTTTTCTCCTAAAACCGCCTGTGAAACATCCTCCTCCGCAATGGGATCTAAACTTAATGTTAGCATCCCTAATTCTACCTCCTTTCGAACCGTCTGCTACGTGTTCTTTAAAGTTGTTGACGTGGAAAACTATATTTTTGCTGGCTGTTACTTCTGCAAAAAGAGTTTCTGAGATTCAGGCCCTCTGTATTCGTTCACCTTATCTGGTGTTTCATAAGGATAGGGTTTCGCTCAGAACTAACCCTTCCTTTCTTCCCAAGGTTGTATCTCAAGCCAATATTAACCAATCTATTGATCTACCAGTTTTCTTTCCTAACTATTCTGACTGAACTGAACAGAAGCTGCATTTTTTGGATGTTCATCGTCAGCTCAGGTACTACTTACATAGGACTAAACAAATTAGAAAATCAGACCAATTGTTTGTCTCCTATGCAGAAAACAGGTTAGGTCTTCCAGTATCTAAAGTGACCTTATCTAGATGGTTGACTTCCACCATTTCCTATGTGTACTCTCTAAGGGGCAAACAACTATCTTCTAAGCCAAAGGCACATTCGACCAGGAGTCTATCCACTTCTGTAGCCTTTCAGGATAGACTTCCCATTGACACTATTTGTGCAGCAGCTACTTGGGCCACGCCTCATACCTTTGTGTCTCATTACAAGTTGGATTTGGCCTCCAGAGATAGGGCCAGTTTTGGTTCCACTGTTCTCAAGAGTCTGTTCCATTGAGCCACCCGGGATACAGGTGCTAGGGACGCGGTCCCATCCAGCAAGATTGAAGGCGAGATTGACAACTTAACATTTAGAAGTTATGTACCTACCATAACGTTCCATGTTAGTTGTCTTCTCTCGCCTTCTTTCTTGCGTCCCTCCCTCCTTCCCCCTGGCCTGGACAGATCTTGGAGAGTTCCTATTAGATTGCTTCCTCTGGAGCGTTGTTATGAGGACTTCTTTTAGGAACCATGGTTCCTAATTTTATTAGGATAAGTCTTTAGTAGGGTTAGTTATCTGCCAAACGAGATCTGAGGTAGTTCCGCCTTGCATCATGGGATATAGGGTTGCCTCGAGCTGGTAAAAGGAGTTCTCGAGCTAAAGCAAGTGCCGAGTCGGAGCCGAGGATCGGCTCCGAACCCATCCAGCAAGAAAGAAGGCGAGAGAAGACAACTAACATGGAACGTTATGGTAGGTACATAACTTCTAATTAAATTGGGAGGCTATATCACGATCTGTTTTTGTAGAGGTGGAGGGTGGGAGCTGGTGTGGAAGTTTTACAAGGTTTTAGTAGGGAGTTTATTGCATGCCAGAACCTTTGGGGGTTATTGGAGTGTTTATTTTGTATATCTAGAAAATAGTTCTGTTTATCAAGCTTCGTTTATTTTTTGACCTGATTCCTAAGGTGTTGATAGTTTTGTTTAGATAGACTAGTGTTATCTTTCTTCCAGGTTTTCCATGCCTGGTCTCTGGTTTTTAATAGGGCTGTAGTGGATTTAGTAAGCCAAGGAGCATAGTGTTGCTTAGCTCTAATTTTTCTTACTGTGGCAACTGAATCAAGGATGTTAAGAGTACTATTAAAATAGTTCACTGCTTGGTCTAGGTCAAGGCTGTGTAGTGGTTTCCAGTTACATTTTTTTAAATATAGTGTTGAGTTCTAGAGAGTTAACATTGTGATAATTTCTGACTTGTCTTTAAACTAAAAATAAAATAAATAAAAAGTAATAGGAACAAAAGTCCCAAACTCACAGCCACAATGACAGACGTGAGTTAACCTAAAAGAAAGGTCATCCAGGATAAGACATATGGTGCAGCCTGTGCTTCTACTAAGTGCTGATTGGTTTTGTCTGTATAGCTGTCACAGCTGGGAAAATCCCTGAATGTTTTCAGAGAACATTAACTACATTGGGAAAGCCCCCGAATGCTTTCAGAGAACATTATATATATATATATATATATATATATATATATATATATATATATATATATATATATATACTTTGAGAAAACTCTTGAATGCCTTCAGAGAACATTATCTCCTAGCCAGTTTCTCTTTTCTTTTTTTTTCCTCAGCCAGTCACTCTCCACCAGACTGTAGCCAGTTTCTCTTTTTCACATTTTCTCCCTGGAGACATGAGAACCAGGCAGCCAGTTTCTGTTTATCAGATTGTTTCCATGGAAACACGAAGACCAGCTGCAGAACTGTTAGTGAACGTGTTTGCTAAAAAAAAAAAAAGACTTCTAATATTCAGGACCAACGGTACTATATGCCCATGCCTCTCGATCCTAAGAAACAAATTGATACCTTTTTTTAACTTGGCGGTCGAGGAGGGCATTATTTCCAAAGCCACTTCCGAACGTTTGATGGCGATGGACCCCAGTAGACAATACCTTTATTTGTTGCCAAAGATCCGGAAATCTTTACGAATCCACCAGGCAGACCCATTGTCTTGGGGAGGGGTTCCCTCACTGAGCCCTTGTCAGTTTTTCTGACAAAGTATCTGCGACCCTTGTTAAAATATGTTCGAGCAAGAATACAAGAGACAATTCTTACAGATTCTATCCGATGCCCAAACAGAACCAGAATGGTATTTATGCACACTGGATGTTACAGCCCTTTATACTAATATTCCACACTGGGCTGGCCTCATGGCTGTTGAATACTGGTTACAGATCTCTGCGCTATACCCACCTGGTTTTAATACTTTTCTTATTGGGTTTACTGAAAGAGTTCTAACTATAAACATTTTTAATTATCAGGAGGAATGTTTCTGGCAAACTCGGGGTACAGCCATGGGGGCATATTTTGCCCCCATATATGCAGATTTATTCATGGCTTATTTGGAGCAACATTTAATTTATGATCCCCTCCACAACATATACATACCCGAGATTGACATCTGGCGTCGCTATCTGGATGATTGCTGGCTGATTTGGAAGGGTGACTTGGAATACCTTAATGAGTTCATTCAGTATATGAATGATAACAAATGGGGCTTACAATTTACATGTCATTATGACCAGAAACGGATAACCTTTTTAGATGTTCTGGTCACCAAGAATTTGGATGGTACCCTTGATGCTCAGGTCTTCCATAAATTCCCCGAATATAATTCCATATTACATGTTACCAGCTTTCATCTGCCACATGTTACACGCAACATTCCTAAATCACAATTCATTAGGCTCAGATGGATTTGTTCTGATGCTACACAATAGGAGAACTCCAGGAGGGATATGTTCAGAGATTTAAACGTAGGAGCTACAAGCCTGGGATCATCACTATGGCTTGTCATGAGGTATCTGGGAAGGATACGTCTGAATTAATGAAATACAAGGGCAAATCAAGAAATACCTCAACCCAGCTTAGGTTTACTACTACATATGGCAGGAATACGGACATGTTCTGTCAGGTTATTTATCGTAATTGGAATATACTGCAGGCGGATCATTAACTTGGACACTTAGTTAATGACAAGTGCCATTTTGGTTTTAGGAGAGGGAAAACAGTGGGAGCATATCATAATCATTACAAGCACCGATTGACCAGAGACAGGGGGCTGACACAGGTAACACTAACAAGGGAGGCTGCTGTTGGATGTTATCCATGTGGTCATTGCGTCCACTGCAGCAGGATTAATCGAATTAGCAGCTTTAGTACTCTTAATACAGCCAGGGTATATATTTGGTTTTTTTTTCTAATTGCTCTTCGGATTGGGTGGTGTATCTTGCCACCTGTTCCTGTGGTGCTTTTTATGTGGGCCACACATCTAAGAATTTTAAATTTCGGGTTAGTCAACACTTCAGTGACATTAAACTTCAAAGGACCAGTAATGTTTTATACAAGCATGTTTTGTTACACCCATCTGCCAGGTTCAGGTTTACCATTATTGACATTATTAAGGGCAAAAGAAATAGTTATTGGCTGGCAATACAGTCTTAGATAATAAAAAGAAAAAATGGATAGTTAGACTGGGGGAGCTTATTCCCACCTGGACTTAATGGTCAGTTATGATCAGCCAATTAGAATTGCTGTTTGTTGGTATGGAGCTTATTTAAACATGATTTGGTGAAAGCTTTATTCACACTAATGAAGGCTTTGGTTCTTATGCCAAAACCGGTTAAATGTCTTGCTATTATTTTATGAATTAAACGCTGGATTTACTAGCTCTCCAAGTGCTGGCTGTGTTTTCTGGAAGATAATGATTTAACATTGAGGAAAGCCATAGAGATTTGCCAAATACATGAGCTTACAGAAAGGCACACAAATATGCTTGCAAGTGGTAAGAGCATGGATTCAGCAGCCTCTAGCGCAACCATAGACAGCATGCAGCATGTGGCTAGCAGAAACGGGCCTAGGCACATGCCACTGCACCCCCTGCAGGATTTTTAGGGAGAGCCTGTACCTTTTCAGCTAGTTCTAAGACTAGCCCAGTAAAACAGACATACATAGTGCAGCACAAGTGTGTGTCAGCAAAACCCAACTCAGGTCTCATTGTTAACTGTTGTAATTGTGGTGCCAGTTATGAGTTTAAGAGAAAAGTGCTTAGCATTTAGTCAGCAATGCCACAAGTTTAAAAAAATGGAGCCACTTTCAAAAACTTTGTAAATCAAGCAAGCCTCATTTATTAAGGAAGGTTACTCAGAAAAGCAAGTTGATCATATAGAAAGCTGCAGCTCATATTTCTATGTAGATGGTGTGTCAGTGGTTGGTGCACAGGTTTATCAGTGGATTTGTTGGCAAAGAATTAAGTGTTTTGTTCTGTCCTAATTAATGGTGAACCCACAGAGCTCAAAGTGGGTACTGGGTCAAAGTGCAATCTTATATCAGCAGAAACATTTGCTAAGTAAGAGCTGGTGAACAACTTAATTTGGTTATTGTGCGAAGCTTGTTACATATGGAGGTGAAGAGATTCAAACTGAAGGCTCAGTAGTGCTTTTATGGTATTCAGCTGGGAACAGTTTATGTAGTCAAAAGACCTGTACAGTCATTAGTAGGTCTCCGAGACAGTTTAAAGATGAAACTGCTTTCTTTTACTAAAGAAGTCCATCATGTAAGCATACGTCCTAGTTCCAGTTTCACTGATGCTATTTTCTCAGACTATGCTGATGTTTTTGAAGACAAGCTAGGCAGTGGTCAGACCAATGTGAAGAGTTCTGATAGCTATGCAAGACAGACTCAAAGTCCAGTTAGATAAGATGATGCAGCAAGGTGTGATTTGTCCAGTCATAGAACAAAAACTGAATGGGTGTCTTGGTAGATGCTCATAAGGAAAGCTCAGATGAAATCAGAATATGTATTGACCCAAGAGACTTAAACAAAGCATTAGAGGGACCCCACCTTCCTATGCCTGCAGTCGAGGAAGTTGCTACCCTCATACCAAATGCTGCTGTTTTTTCCTGTCTTAGATGCAAAGCGTTCATTTTGGCAAGTAATGCTTGATCACAGATCTTCACTACTGACTACATTCATTATGCCATTTGATAGATACAGATTTCTGAGAATGCCTTTTGGAATAAATTCTACCAGTGAAGTCTTTCATCAGTGGAGCAATTTTTTTCAGGCTGTCCATGTGCTGTAATAGTGGATGATTTATTAGTTGGAGGCAGTGGTGAAGCAGAGCATGACAGAAACCTCAGGAAAGTACTAGAAAGAGCACATGAAGTGAATGTAGAGCTCAATTATTATTTATTTACCAGTTCAGGGTTACGACCAGATCCTTCCAAATAAACAGCCTTTTTGAGATGCCGGCTCCTGACAATGCCCAAGCCTTACAGCATTTTCTTGGTATGGCTAACTATCTGGACAAGTTTATACTAGACTTCAGTGAATTATCAGTGCCCTTAAGAGGGCTGACAAGCAAAAATGTTATCTGGTCATGGTTGTAACAATACCAGAGAGCACATGATGACCTGAAACAGAAAATTGCCAGCCCACAAATTTTAAGATACTATGATGTCCACAAACCAGTAATTCTTTCCTGTGATGCTTCAACATTCAGTCTCGGTGCAGTTCCTTCTTCAAGAGAAGAGACCAGTAGCCTTTGTGTTTAGAATTCTTACCCAAACTGAGATGCAGTATGCTTAAATTGAGAAGGAACATTTAGCACTTGTGTTCGCATGTTCGAAGTTCCATGATTATGTTTATGGCCGAGCTTTCCAGACTGATACTGAACATGAACCTCTAGTCACTATTTTAAAGAAGCCTATGCATACAGCACCAGCAAGACTACAAAGAATGATGCTCAAATTATAAAAGTAAAACTTCAAAATGGTCTATACAAATTTGGCTGATACCTTATCCAGATCGCCCAGAAATACCACCAAAAACCTTGATGCAGAGAATTTTGACTTCTATGACATGGAAGTGCATAACTTTTCTACCACAAGACTTTATGAGCTGCGATCCAGTTTTGCAGAAGCTCAACCACTTTATCATCGTTGGATGGCAGTCAAAGGAATCTTATGTACCAACAGAAGTGCAACCTTATTTTCCTTTCAGAGATGAGATGATGGAAAACTGCATCATTTTCAAAGGTCCTAAAGTTGTCGTTCATACTTCCTTACAACATGAGTACATCTAATTTTGCATTGTGGCCACCCAGGTTCCGAAGCTACCAAAAGATGGGTGGGAAGACTAGTATTTTGGCCTTCTCTGTCAAAAGATATCTCTACAGTATTTTCATCCTGTTCAGTATGCAATAGTACTAGACCGCATTTGCAAAAAGAGCCACTTCAGCTAAGCCAGATTCCTGAACTACCTTGGTCAACAGTAGCTACTGACGTACTCAAGTAGAATAGTCAATATTGCTAAGTGTTGGTAGACTCTTATTCAAATTGGTTTGAGACTGATTTGCTACCTAACCTAATGTAAAAGTACTGTCATTACCAAGTTACAGCATAATTTCTTAGTCCGTGGTAGTCCACACTGAGTTATTTTTGACAACGGTGCCCAGTTTACCAATCAGCTCTTCCAGAAATTTGCAAAAGAGTGGGACTTTATCCATTACCAGTAGTCCTGAATATCCACAGTCAAACGGCCTAGCTGAATGTGCAATGCACAACACAAAGCAATTACTAGAGAGGTCAAAGTGTGACAATGCTGATGTTTTCTTGAATTTGCTTAATCTCAGAAACATATCTCATGGCAATTTACTTGGCTCACCTGCTCAAAGACTTCTGTCTAGGCAAAGAAGAACAACCTTTACTATCAGTTCCAGTTTGTTGGTGCCTAAAGCTAAAAAGACCAGAGCAATTTAAACCCAACTATTCAAAAAGCATTCATTCCCGAAGTCCAACTATGATAAAATGTGCAGATTTCTTCGTCCATTCAAAGGAGGAGAGATAGCGAGGATACAAACGGAGATAAGTTTTGATTGAAATGGTGAAATGAGAAGTGTATGTGCCGAGCCAAGATCTTACTTGTAAGTAGAATCTGAGGGTATAGAATACAGAAGAAAGTGCAGGCATTTTCTTCCAGTGTCTGATTCGATATCGCAGCTTCGTACCTGTGATACACAGAGCAGTCCAGATGATCCTGTTGAAGGACATGTCTCAGTAGCTATTCCCATTCCTGATGATGTCCCTGAAGTTGAACATTCATTAAAGACCGTCCCTGTTGCTAAAGCCAGTCATAATTTTTATGTCACATGATCAGGTCTTATTTCCAGACGTAGTGTAAAATACATAGCAAGCTGGACATAAATGTTTCACTTGTAATTAGTTCTATATAACTGCATGTCAAAGGTTTATTTCTGTACAATTGCATGTCAGTAAGTCATTTTTTCTGCGCATGACTTATTTCTCAAAAAGGGAAGATGTAGAACAGAGTGGGTGTTGTGTCTTTAAGAATCATTTCAAAGTGAGGGCAAGTGCGTATAAATAGAGAGCACGTGCAAGCAGCAGTGCCATTTTGAGTGAACAGCCAGTGTTAACATGTATGAGTGCAGTAGTCAATCTGTGTATTATATAAGTTTATTTAATTTTAAGTTACTAAGCCTCAATCCTGATGTGTTTGTGTGTAGTAAAGCTGTTTAAACCGAACCCATAACTGTTAGTCTGTTTTATCTTGACCGGACGAGCGACACTGTTGATTCAGTTTCCATCTGTTAGTCTGCCTTTTGCTACAAAGCTTTGCTCTAATCACGCTAATGTCTGTAGAGTGAGATTGTGCTGAACTGCTACATCCCATGGCTAGTCTGCACATATGGTAAGGTCTGGTTCCCCCTATTTATTTATGGTGTTGTATAATCACTTGTAACGGTCCTGGGAACCATTGATGATTAAAAGAGTTGAGAGCATTCATTACTGCCAACATAGCTTTTACATGTGTGTTTTATTCTGTCTTTTTTTTTTGTTCCGAAGACTCTGCAGTCTGATTGCCATATATACTGCTTCCCAAGCAAAGTGTGAAGCTGGAGGTAGCAGGTAAAATGGAAGACCTGGATTCAGATAAATTTGATTCAGATAATCTCCACCGTAGCAGTTCTGTTTTTTTACAAATTCCAAAAAGCGAATCTTAAATGTCAGAGATGTTGATGTTGGGACTGTACAGATGTTTGATAACCTTGAATCATTCTCATCTGGAGTCTGGCTAGAGGAAGCATGAGAATCATGGATGCTATGAATCCTTGTATCTTGAGAAATTCACTTGTTGAAGTTCTGGACTGAGTGGAAAACCTCAAGAATAAATGTAGGTACTGGTTTTATTTTTCCTGTGGGTGGAAAATGTTCTTTGAAGTGAGGTATTTAGGATATCCCAGGAAAACAATCCCATGTGAAGAGTCAAACAAAACTTTTGAATGTTCTCTTGAAACCGTAGTCTGTGAAGGAACACTCTTACCCAAGTGCGAGTCTCCTGACAATTTGAAAAAGAAAAAAAAAAAGACTCTACAAAAGATGCAGAAAAAAATAAATATAAACACTTTACAGTCTCCAATAGCCTATAACTGGTGCTAAACACTTTGTGAATACCCTTGGAGTAGTGGATAATCCAAACAGTAAAGCAAAGAACTGAAAGTGTAATCCAGAGACAGAAAACCTTAAAATACATTTGAAATCTGAGGTTAAAAGAATGTAATAAGAATTCTTTTAATCTAGAGATGATCATTATTCTGTTGCCTAAGTGGTATTTTGGGTTGTCTGCCAAGGCATGCCATGAGATTTGAAAGTTTAAGCTTTAACATCCTCAAGTAGATTTAGCGTATGTACCCAAGCAGAGCTTCTCGTAGCAGCTCCGGTAGCAGATTCTCTGGAAGTGGCAGCTTTTAATTTGTGTACACTTAGTGTTTGGTCACTTGATATAGAGAAGCAATATGAGTACTCATAAAAGTTTTTTCCTCAGAAGTGGGAAGGGTGGCTAGGTTGCAAGTGAAAACTATGAGCTTGACAATTAAGAATTCTAAAAATAAGTGTAGCAGAAGTATACACTTGTTTTCTGAATTACATCAAAATTTTCCATCTTTATCAGAGAGGGAGGGATTAGCATTTACTAGATGTTTAGCCAGTAGTAGGAATTACCAAAGAAAACAACTGCAGGGTCTGATATTAAGATTAAGAAATACGACTTTGTAAGACTGCAGAACTTTGTTGTGATCTGTCTGTTTTTTTCCAGGCAGCAGGCTAGCTATAAGGCAAGTTATGGGCTGTAGTAAAAACATCCTCCAGTGCCGTAAGAACAGGAGGAAGTGCAGTGGGTTCAGGAAAGTCCACTTGTAAAATCATAATTATTTTTCAAGTATACTGGAATGTCACTATGTTCCTACTGAAACAGTTGGTTCATTACAGATATAATTTCAGAAAAAGAAAAGTATTTTAAGGGAGTGTAAGAAGAAACACTGCCTAGAATCAGAATCTTTCCTGAGAGGAGAGATGACAGAATTTGTCCCCTTAGAAATCATTTTCCTGTTCTATATACTGGGAATCTTCAGAAAATTAATTCTATTTTCTTGTACTAGTAAAACCAAAATGAGAAGTATCAAGAACCTGATCTAGACCCAGTAATTCATTCTTGTCTAAAGTAACAGAGACAGAAAATAAATGTTTAACTTTTTGCATCTTTTTAATAAGAATTTCTATAGAAGCAGACTGACATCTGTTAGGCATATCATCCCTGGGAACAGGCATCCCAGTCTTACTACCGTATTTCTTTCTAAGTAAGACCTAACCAGAGAGTAAGGCCTAGCATGGTTTTTCCAGGGCGTTCATGATATAAGCCCTACACCAAAAATAAGCCCAAGTTCCGATGCTTACTGTAACCTAATCATCAGTCACACTTGATGGTTGAGATCCTTGGCCCATAAACCCATGCAGGTGTACTTTGATCGGTCAAAGTACAGACAGTGCGCGGGAAGCAGGTTCTCATGGTAACGAGCAGTTGTGGTAGTGTCTTCTGTTTATAACCGGCACCATTTTGTGTTGCCACTCCGGTCACGCAAGTCTTCAATTAAGACCCCCCCCCCCAGACAAGATGAGTGCAAAAAGAAAGAGCTATTCCATTGAGTACAAGAAAGGAATCATGGAGGACTCCCATTGGAAGAACCTGACGGCGTTCTGTAAAGAGAAGAAGTTAGATCTCTGAATGGTCCAAAAATGGCGAGCAGCATACGTTAACCTCAGTCAACAGGCCAACGAGGGAAATGCTAAGAAGTGTAAGTGTGGATCAGGTTGGCAACCATTATTTCCTGAGCTTGAAGACATCATCTGAGAGTGGATTGCTAACAGGAGAGCAAAGGCTTTGGTTGTGCGCAGGGCTGATATTCAAGCATTTGCCCTTGCAATAGCACCGCAGTTAGAAATATCCCCAGAAGAATTCAAAGCATCACAACATTGGCTGGATGGCTTCCTTCAGTGATATGAACTGTCTCTAAGAAGATCAACAACACTGTTCAAGCTGGAAGATATTGTAGTTATTAAACGTGCACATGTGTTAAGTCCTTTGTTGATGGCATTGACTTTGCTAAATACTCTCAGCCATGATTGCTATGGATGAAACTGCAGTGTTTATGGGCCAAGGATCTCAAGCAACAATTGATCAGAGGGGTGCCTCCTCAATCTACATTCCCTCCACTGGTTACAAGAGTGTACGTGTTACCTGTATTTTGGCAATTCATCTAGATGGAAAGAAAACCCCTCCTCTAATCATTAGTAAGGGCAAGAAAGATAAGATTGAACGTGTTTCAGGCATTTACATTCTTGAAACCAAAAAAGCCTGGTGCACACAAGCAGTTATAAGGAAGTGGGTCGATGTAATGCTGACACTTGTTTTGCGAGGTAACGAAAGAGGTCTGCTAGTCTGGGATTTAGCCAGCACTCGTCACACTAAAGAAATGAAGAAATTCCTAGCACGGAGAAGAATAGATCAAATAATGATTCCCACAGGAATGACTGCCTTATCCTCCAGAGAAATCAGCATGGAAACTTTGTGAAGGCTAGCCTGCAAGAGGTCATGACTTGGGTGAAAAATTCATGGGATAAAATCACTGACAGCTGTGTTGCCAATGCACTATGAGCAGGCTACTTGGACAAGCAGTGCTCATTTAAGGAGAGTTCAATTGCTAGGCATGACAGACTTGGGCCAATGGTGCTACAGGAAATGGAGTCGCAAGAAATTCAGTCCAAAATTCGGCTGTTGGACACTTATGACAATGTCCCAGAAGAAGATGACATGACTGTATTTAAATAACTGTGAAAGCCAAGGTGCAGATATTCTGGAGTTGAAATATTTGTTGCACTGTTTATGTAGAATTCTTACACAACTGTCAACCCGTTATTAGAACTGTTGTTCAATAATAGAAAAGTACAAAATAAATGTCAATTTGTGTACATGAATAGATATCGATTTTTGTACATGAAGAAATGTTGATTTGTATTCATTAATTAATGTCAATTTTTGTGCATGAATAACTGAATAAAGCTAGATTGTTGTACGGTGCAGGTAAATAAGGCATCCCCTGATAATAAGCCCTAATGCGCATTTCACCGGGAGAAGGAATATAAGACCCCGTCTTATTTTTGGGGAAATATGGTTCGCGCAGCGGGACGTCACCCGGGGCTGGGGCCCGGACTCTGATGGGAGACCCCGTCGTCCTTTAACTCTGGAGGCTGCCTAATCATGCCGTGTCCAAGGGCCCTCAGAGCCTCTTGGGGGGCCTCCCTCTGATCCCGAGCATCCTTGTAGAACTCCCCTCATCCGCTGAGGGGCAGGCCGGCTCTCATCGGGACTTCCAAGCCCCCCTCCTTTCCGGCCCAGAATACCACAGTCCCAGTCTTCCCGCATATCCCCTGCAGGCTGCCTAACTATGCAGTGTCTCTGTGCCCTGGATGCCTCTCAGCAGGACCTCTCTCCGATCCCTGCCGCCCACACCGAACTCCCCTCAGCTGCTGAGGGGCAGGCCCGCACTCATCGGGACTTCTGAACCCCCCCCCTCCTTTCCAGTCCAGAACGCCACGGTCCCAGTCTTCACACACATCCCCTGCAGGCTGCCTAACCGTGCCGTGTATGCATGCTCTGGATGCCTCTCAGCAGGACCTCCCTCTGATCCCTGCCGCCCTCGCAGAGCTCCCCTTGGCTGCCGAGGGGCAGGCCTGCTCTCATTGGTACTTCCGAGCCCCCTCCTTTACCAGTCCAGAGCCATTCTGGGGACTTTGCCGGATTTCGCGGACGCCATCCCATACCTCTCTGGCAGGAACGCTTCATGCCCGAGTGCTTTACACTGCTCGCCCCCTCCGACTTCCGCAGGGGTGGACTCACCCACCGACTTCCCCCAGGAAGGAGAGCTCCTGCTCCCACGGCTTTCCATAGGACGATCCCCTGAAACATCTGAACCACCGGGGGGGGTGTGCTCTCGGTGTCCTCGCACCCAGAGGGAGCGCTCCATGCCCAGGCGCCTTACTGCACTCTCCCCTTCCGACTTCCACAGGGGTGGACTCCCCCACCAGGTTCACCTAGGAAGGAGAGCTGCTGGTCATGCCGCTTTCCGCAGGAAGACCCCCGATACTTCCAAACCACTGGGGGGCACGCTCTCGGCGCCCTCACACCCAGGGGGGGAGCGCTTCATGCCCGGCAGCCTTCAGCCACTCTCCCATTCAAATACGGTCCAGAGCACCACTGTCTCACCGGGACCTCCCTCCATGTTTGGCCGACCTCGCGGAACTCCCCTCGGCCGCCGACCAGCAGCCGCGACCTCATCAGGACTTCCAAGTCCCCCTCCTTTCTTGTCCAGATTCACGCAAGGGACTTTGCCTCATTTTGTGGACGCTATCCCGTACTGGCCAGGGACCGAATCCTCACACCTCCCTGGCAGGAGTGCTCCATGCACGGGCGCCTTCAGCCACTTTCCCCCTCCGACTTCCGCAGGGGTGGACTCACTCTCCTAGCTCACCCGGGAAGGAGAGCTCCTGGTCCAGCGGCTTTCCGCAGGAATACCTCATGAAACTTCCGAACCACCGCGCGCTCCATGCCCGAGAGCCTTCTGCCGCTCTCCCCTTCTGACTTCCACAGGGGCGGACACCCCCTACAGGCATCCACTTCCACCTGGGCTGGAACACTCTTTGCCCAGGTTGCATATCTCCTGGGGGCTGCCTAACCGTGCCATGTCTCTGTGCCCACTGAGCCTCTCAGGGGGACCTCCCTCCAATCCTCGGTGACCTCTCGGAACTCCACTTAGCCACCGAGGGGCAGCCGTGCTCCCATTGGGACTTCTGCGTCTCTGTCCTTTCCCATCCAGAGCATTCTGGGGACTTTGCCACATTTCAAAAGATGCCATCCCATACTGCATGAGGATGGACCCCCTCACACTTGCCTTGAAGGAACGCTCTTGGTACCTCCGCCAGATGCTCCCTTGAGGACTTCCATTGGGGGATGGCTTCACCTGACCCCCTCAACCAGACAAAAGCACTCCTGGCCCTCCAACCTTGAGCCAGATGCACCCTTGGGGGCATGACCCGGACCCTTGCACCCAGGAAGGGAGCGTTCCATGCCCATACACCTTCCGATGCTCTCCCCTTCCGGCTTCCACAGGGCCGGAACCCCCTCCAGGCTTCCACTTCCACCCGGGTGGGAGCGCTCTTTTCCCAGGTTGCATACCTCCCGGAGGCAGCCTAACCATTCCATGTCCCCGTGCCCACTGAGCCTCTCAGGGGGACCTCCCTCCAATTGCGGCCTGCCTTGCAGACCTCCTCTTGGCCGCCGAGGGGCAACTGTGCTACCATTGGGATTTCCGCGTGCCCCTCCTTTCCCATCTCATCCAGAGCATTCTGGAGACTTTGCCACATTTCAATAGACACTGTCCCATATTGCATGAGGATGAACCCCTCACACCTGCCTGGAAGGAGCACTCCTGGTCCTGCGGCCTTCTGCCAGATGCTCCTTTGAGAACTTCCGTCGGGGGGGCTCCGCCTGACCCTCTTCAACTGGGCAGGAGTACTCCTGGCCCCACAACCTTGAGCCAGATGCTCCCTTTAGGGCGTGACCCAGACCCTCACATCTAGGAGGGAATGCTCCATGCGTGGATGCCTTCCGGACTTCCATCACGGAGGGGGGCCGTGGTCCAGACCCCCTCACCCAGGCGGCCGCTGTCACAGCCTGGCTGTTTTTAGTCTCTCTCTCCCTTAAGGACTTCCATGGGGAGGGACCCCCTCATGGCTTCCTCTTCTACCCAGGTGGTAGAGCTCTTTTCCTGATTTACATCACTCCTGGAGGCTGTCAAATCGTAATGTCAACCCTGCTCTCAGAGCCCCTCAGGGGAGCTTCCCACCAACCCTTACAGCCTTGTGTAATTCTGCTGGGCTGTGCGGCCTCAGCCAGACCCTCATCCAGACTTCTCTGATGGTGGTTCTCCCCTTTGCCCTCCACCTAAGGCTTTCAAACTCGCACAGGACATGGCCCCCTGGTCCCAGCATCTTGGCCCATTTCGTCTCGCGCCTCTGATTCTTCACTGAGTGGCACCAGGCACTGACAAATTTGCTTCACTTACAGCCTTCTATGTCCAGTCCCCTTGCCTCCTGAGTAGTGCCATTTGCAGTGCAGCATCCCCGCAGTGCTGGGTGAAGGACTAGAGGCTGACCCAGCACTTGCGGATGGTACCAGTTGCGAGATGACATGGTGGCCATATCTCTGCACCCCTGGGGGCTGGGGAGATGAGATCCCGGATCTGGTTCCCCAGATAGACCTCTGCTCTCTCCTGGGAGACACCCACCCTATACTGGGTTGCCCCTCCAGGGACAACCCTTAAGCCCGAGGACGCAATCTTCAGCCCCATCCATACCAGCAGGATTTCCGGCTAGGACGCTCCTCTGCTGGGTTGTGCCGGGACCATTCTCCCTCCATCCCTCAGCCGGATCTGGTTTCCCCAGATAGACCTCTGCTCTCTCCCTGGAGATATGCACCTGCCACTAAGTTGCCCCTCCAGAGATGACCCTTAAGCCCGAGGATACAATATTCAGCCCAATCCACAACAGCAGGGGTTCTAGCTATCTGGTCAGAGGCTTGGAGTGTGCGGAGCGAGGGGTGCAACCAGGGACCTCCGCCCACGGGGGACACTCTTCTGCCAGATTGTGCCCGGACCACGCTCTCTCCATCCCCCAGCCAGACCCCATGCCCGCCGCAGAGGAACAAAGTCCAACCAACTGTCTGGACAAACTGGGGAGGGCAGGCCCAGCCGGCCTGAGACAGGTCCCCCTCCCCGCTAGAGCGCAGAGCCTGTCCACCTGTCTGTGACAAAAGCTTGGCTCGAGGGTTGACTTTCAGTAGATCACAGCTTTTTGCTGTTCTGCTAATTACGAAAGCCTGACCCAGAATCAGGTTGTCTATGAATGATTTACCACTGGCTTCCCACGAACGTGTGGTGCACTGCTGGAGAGAGGCAGCCCCCTTCCGTCCAAACTCTGACCCAGTGACGAGCGGCACTCCTCACCAACTTTGTGGATGGCAATCTCTGGCCAACTGGAGTTCCATGGCGCTAAAGTATCATTACGTTTAGGCGGGATTCTGACTTGGAGACGTTCAGTCATAATCCCAAAGATGGTAGCTTCGCACCATTGGCTCCTCAGCCAAGCACATACACCAAATGTCTGAACTTGCAGTTCCTCTTGTACTGATCAGGATTACTATCGTAACAACATATCATCAGTAGGGTAAAACTAACCTGTCTCACGACGGTCTAAACTCAGCTCACGTTCCCTATTATTGAGTGAACAATCCAACGCTTGGTGAATTCTGCTTCACAATGATAGGTAGAGCCGACAACCAAGGATCAAAAAGTGATGTCGCTATGAACACTTGTCCACCACAAGCTAGTTATCCCTGTGTTAACTTTTTTGACACCTCCTGCTTAAAACCCAAAAAGCCAGAAGAATCATGAGGCCCCGGTTTCACGGTCTGTATTGATACTGAAAATCAAGATCAAGTGAGCTTTTGTCCTTCTGCTCCATGGGAGATTTCTGTCCTCCCTTACCTCGCCTTAGGACACCTACATTGCTCTTTGACAGGTGTACTGCCACAGTCAAACTCCCCACCTGACACTGTCCTCGGAGTGGGTTGCGCCTGGATGCCAAGGCACTTAGAGCCAGAAACGAGAGCTCACATCCCTGCCTCAACAGGTGAGTGAAATAATAATGAGTAGTGGTATTTCACCGGTGGCCGAGACCTCTTACTTATTCTACATCTCCCTCTCATGTCTCTTCACAGTGCCAGACTAGAGTCAAGCTCAACAGGGTCTTCTTTCCCCTCTGATTCTGCCAAGCCCATTCCCTTGGCTGTGGTTTTGCTAGATAGGTAGGGACAGTGGGAATCTCGTTCATCCATTCATGCGCATCACTAATTAGATGACAAGGCATTTAGCTGCCTTGAGAGTCATAGTTACTCCAGCTGTTTAACCACGCTTCATTGAATTTCTTCACTTTGACATTCAGAGCACTGGGCAAAAGTCACATCGTGTTAACACCCGTCTCGGGCCTTTGCGATGCTTTGTTTTAATTAAACAGTCGGATTCCCTCGGTCCGCACCAGTTCTAAGTCAGCTGCTACCAGCCGGATGATGCAGGATGACAGTCAGGACCGGCACGTGCCACAGCCGGAGTGATCAATAGGAAGGGCCCAGCGTGGGTTCAGAGTCACCGCCACCATCCCCCCCCAAGGGGGGAGCATGGCAAAGGGGCGACACCTCTTCCAGCCACAGCGCTCACCCAGCCCCTCTTCATGCCCAAGACCAACCCAGCCCTTAGAGCCAGTCCTTATCCCGAAGTTACGGATCTGGCTTGCCAACTTCCCTTACCTACATTGTTCTAACATGCCAGAGACTGTTCACCTTGGAGACCTGCTGTGGATATAGGTACAGCCTGGCATGAGACTTGCACCCTGTCCCCCGGATTTGCAAGGGTTGGCGAGAGCTCACCTCATGCCGACAGAACCATGATGCTTTCCAGGGTGCGAGCCCCTCTCTCGGAGCAAACCCATTCCAGGGTGCCCTTGCCCTTTACAAAGAAAAGAGAACTCTCCCAGGGGCTCCCGCCGGCTTCTCCGGGATCATTTGCGTCACCACACTGGACATCGCAAGGTGTCTATCTCTGCCACTCCGGATTCGAGGTGCCTATCTCTGCCACTCAGGATTCGGGGATCTGAACCCGACTCCCTTTCGATCGGCTAAGGACGACGGAGGCCATCGCCCGTTCCTTCAGAGCGGAGCTCACCTATCTCTCAGGACTGACTGACCCATGTTCAACTGCTGCTCACATGGAACCGTTCTCCACTTCGGCCTTCAAAGGTCCCGTTTGAATATTTGTTACTACCACCAAGCTCTGCACCTGCGGCGGCTCCACCCGGGCCCTCGCCCTTTGCTTCAATGCGACCCCGGTGGTCCTCCTACTCATTGTGGCATTGTCCCCTCAGCTTGCAGCACCAGCAATGGCTGGATATGTGCCCGATGCTCCAGCACCATCCATTTTCAGTTGATTCGGCAAGTGAATTGTTACACACTCCTTAGCAGATTCAGACTTCCATGGCTACCATCCTGCTATCTATATCAACCAACACCTTTTCTGGGGTCTGGTGCACGTCTGCATCAGGCGCCTTAACCTAGCATTCAGTTCATCCCATAGCGCCAGTTCTGCTTACCAAAAGTGGCCCACTAGGCGCTTGCATTCCACGCCTGGCTCCAAGCCAGTGAGTTGAGCTTCTTACACATTTAAAGTTTGAGAATAGGTTGAGATTGTTTCTGCCCCAAGACCTCTAATCATTCGCTTTACCAGATAAAACTGTGTACGGCAAGCGCCAGCTATCCTGAGGGAGACTTGAGGGAGCCAGCTACTAGATGGTTCAATTAGTCTTTTGCCCCTATACCCAGGTCGGATGACCGATTTGAATGTCAGGACTGCTACGGGCATCCACCAGTGTTTCCCCTGGCTTCTCCCTGCCCAGGCATAGTTCACCATCTTTTGGGTCCCACCAGGCATGCTCATTCTCCACTTTCCCAATGGTATGGGTGAGATGGGCCAGCGGTGTGCCCCCCACGTGGGGCGGGGGGATCCCGCCTCAGCTCACCAGCCCTCACTTTCATTGCGCCATGGGGTCTCCTGCCCACCCTCGGACTCATGCACCTGTTAGACTCCTTGGTCCATGTTTCAAGATGGGAAGTAGGTCACCGACATCACCACAGCCCCCGGGCACCCGAGGTGAGCTCAGCGGCAGGATGCAGTCAAGCCACACTGAGGGTAGTCCGGCCCAGTAAACAGTCCCACCGGGAGCTGGGGACCGCGGTGCCGGTGGTCTCCCATGACCCCAGGGCACAGGGAGGGCTGATGCCACAGGCTGTAGCACTCAACTATGATAAGGGGAGTCATCTTCTGCACGGCCTTCCCAGCCGACCCGGAGCTGGTCGAGGTGCACGACCACAGAGGAAATGCACCTGATGGCCAGCATGCTAAGGGACAGTCCCCCATCCCCCAGAGGGGATCCACTCACCTGCAGCCAGCATGGCTGCCATGTTGAATCCTCCGGGCGGACCATGCGGAACCCACCTGTTTACCTCTGAACAGTTTCACGCTCTTTTGAACTCTCTCTTCAAAGTTCTTTTCAACTATCCCTTACGGTACTTGTCTGCTATCAGCCTCCTGCCTGTGTTTAGCCTTGGATGGAGTTTACCACCCGCTTTGGGCTGCATTCAGAAACAACCCAACGAGCCGGGGGCCACCCACCAGCCTCACACCATCCGTTCCCTTGACCTCCACCTAAGGCTTTCAAACTCGCACAGGACATGGCCCCCTGGTCCCAGCATCTTGGCCCATTTCGTCTCGCGCCTCTGATTCTTCACTGAGCGGCACCAGGCACTGACAAATTTGCTTCACTTACAGCCTTCTATGTCCAGTCCCCTTGCCTCCTGAGTAGTGCCATTTGCAGTGCAGCATCCCCGCAGTGCCGGGTGAAGGACTAGAGGCTGACCCAGCACTTGCGGATGGTACCAGTTGCGAGATGACATGGTGGCCATATCTCTGCACCCCTGGGGGCTGGGGAGATGAGATCCCGGATCTGGTTCCCCAGATAGACCTCTGCTCTCTCCTGGGAGACACCCACCCTATACTGGGTTGCCCCTCCAGGGACAACCCTTAAGCCCGAGGACGCAATCTTCAGCCCCATCCATACCAGCAGGATTTCCGGCCAGACTCCTCTGCTGGGTTGTGCCGGGACCATTCTCCCTCCATCCCTCAGCCGGATCTGGTTTCCCCAGATAGACCTCTGCTCTCTCCCTGGAGATATGCACCTGCCACTAAGTTGCTCCTCCAGAGATGACCCTTAAGCCCGAGGATACAATATTCAGCCCAATCCACAACAGCAGGGGTTCTAGCTATCTGGTCAGAGGCTTGGAGTGTGCGGAGCGAGGGGTGCAACCAGGGACCTCCGCCCATGGGGGACACTCCTCTGCCAGATTGTGCCCGGACCACGCTCTCTCCATCCCCCAGCCAGACCCCACGCCCGCCGCAGAGGAACAAAGTCCAACCAACTGTCTGGACAAACTGGGGAGGGCAGGCCCAGCCGGCCTGAGACAGGTCCCCCTCCCCGCTAGAGCGCAGAGCCTGTCCACCTGTCTGTGACAAAAGCTTGGCTCGAGGGTTGACTTTCAATAGATCACAGCTTTTTGCTGTTCTGCTAATTACGAAAGCCTGACCCAGAATCAGGTTGTCTATGAATGATTTACCACTGGCTACAACGTGTGGTGCACTGCTGGAGAGAGGCAGCCCCTTCCGTCAAACTCTGACCCAGTGACGAGCGGCACTCCTCACCAACTTTGTGGATGGCAATCTCTGGCCAACTGGAGTTCCATGGCGCTAAAGTATCATTATTGTAGGGGATTCTGACTTGGAGGCGTTCAGTCATAATCCCAAGATGGTAACTTCGCACCATTGGCTCCTCAGCCAAGCACATACACCAAATGTCTGAACTTGCAGTTCCTCTTGTACTGATCAGGATTACTATCGTAACAACATATCATCAGTAGGGTAAAACTAACCTGTCTCACGACGGTCTAAACTCAGCTCACGTTCCCTATTATTGAGTGAACAATCCAACGCTTGGTGAATTCTGCTTCACAATGATAGGTAGAGCCGACAACCAAGGATCAAAAAGTGATGTCGCTATGAACACTTGGCCACCACAAGCTAGTTATCCCTGTGTTAACTTTTTTGACACCTCCTGCTTAAAACCCAAAAAGCCAGAAGAATCATGAGGCCCCGGTTTCACGGTCTGTATTGATACTGAAAATCAAGATCAAGTGAGCTTTTGTCCTTCTGCTCCATGGGAGATTTCTGTCCTCCCTTACCTCGCCTTAGGACACCTACATTGCTCTTTGACAGGTGTACTGCCACAGTCAAACTCCCCACCTGACACTGTCCTCGGAGTGGGTTGCGCCTGGATGCCAAGGCACTTAGAGCCAGAAACGAGAGCTCACATCCCTGCCTCAACAGGTGAGTGAAATAATAATGAGTAGTGGTATTTCACCGGTGGCCGAGACCTCTTACTTATTCTACATCTCCCTCTCATGTCTCTTCACAGTGCCAGACTAGAGTCAAGCTCAACAGGGTCTTCTTTCCCCTCTGATTCTGCCAAGCCCATTCCCTTGGCTGTGGTTTTGCTAGATAGGTAGGGACAGTGGGAATCTCGTTCATCCATTCATGCGCATCACTAATTAGATGACAAGGCATTTAGCTGCCTTGAGAGTCATAGTTACTCCAGCTGTTTAACCACGCTTCATTGAATTTCTTCACTTTGACATTCAGAGCACTGGGCAAAAGTCACATCGCGTTAACTCCCGTCTCGGGCCTTTGCGATGCTTTGTTTTAATTAAACAGTCGGATTCCCTCGGTCCGCACCAGTTCTAAGTCAGCTGCTACCAGCCGGATGATGCAGGATGACAGTCAGGACCGGCACGCCACAGCCGGGTGATCAATAGGAAGGGCCCAGCGTGGGTTCAGAGTCACGCCACCATCCCCAAGGGGAGCATGGCAAAGGGGCGACACCTCTTCCAGCCACAGCGCTCACCCAGCCCCTCTTCATGCCCAAGACCAACCCAGCCCTTAGAGCCAGTCCTTATCCCGGGTTACGGATCTGGCTTGCCAACTTCCCTTACCTACATTGTTCTAACATGCCAGAGACTGTTCACCTTGGAGACCTGCTGTGGATATAGGTACAGCCTGGCATGAGACTTGCACCCTGTCCCCCGGATTTGCAAGGGTTGGCGAGAGCTCACCTCATGCCGACAGAACCATGATGCTTTCCAGGGTGCGAGCCCCTCTCTCGGAGCAAACCCATTCCAGGGTGCCCTTGCCCTTTACAAAGAAAAGAGGACTCTCCCAGGGCTCCCGCCGGCTTCTCCCGGGATCATTTGCGTCACCACACTGGACATCGCAAGGTGTCTATCTCTGCCACTCCGGATTCGAGGTGCCTATCTCTGCCACTCAGGATTCGGGGATCTGAACCCGACTCCCTTTCGATCGGCTAAGGACGACGGAGGCCATCGCCCGTTCCTTCAGAGCGGAGCTCACCTATCTCTCAGGACTGACTGACCCATGTTCAACTGCTGCTCACATGGAACCGTTCTCCACTTCGGCCTTCAAAGGTCCCGTTTGAATATTTGTTACTACCACCAAGCTCTGCACCTGCGGCTCCACCCGGGCCCTCGCCCTTTGCTTCAATGCGACCCCGGTGGTCCTCCTACTCATTGTGGCATTGTCCCCTCAGCTTGCAGCACCAGCAATGGCTGGATATGTGCCCGATGCTCCAGCACCATCCATTTTCAGTTGATTCGGCAAGTGAATTGTTACACACTCCTTAGCAGATTCAGACTTCCATGGCTACCATCCTGCTATCTATATCAACCAACACCTTTTCTGGGGTCTGGTGCACGTCTGCATCAGGCGCCTTAACCTAGCATTCAGTTCATCCCATAGCGCCAGTTCTGCTTACCAAAAGTGGCCCACTAGGCGCTTGCATTCCACGCCTGGCTCCAAGCCAGTGAGTTGAGCTTCTTACACATTTAAAGTTTGAGAATAGGTTGAGATTGTTTCTGCCCCAAGACCTCTAATCATTCGCTTTACCAGATAAAACTGTGTACGGCAAGCGCCAGCTATCCTGAGGGAGACTTGAGGGAGCCAGCTACTAGATGGTTCAATTAGTCTTTTGCCCCTATACCCAGGTCGGATGACCGATTTGAATGTCAGGACTGCTACGGGCATCCACCAGTGTTTCCCCTGGCTTCTCCCTGCCCAGGCATAGTTCACCATCTTTTGGGTCCCACCAGGCATGCTCATTCTCCACTTTCCCAATGGTATGGGTGAGATGGGCCAGCGGTGTGCCCCCCACGTGGGGCGGGGGGATCCCGCCTCAGCTCACCAGCCCTCACTTTCATTGCGCCATGGGGTCTCCTGCCCACCCTCGGACTCATGCACCTGTTAGACTCCTTGGTCCATGTTTCAAGATGGGAAGTAGGTCACCGACATCACCACAGCCCCCGGGCACCCGAGGTGAGCTCAGCTGCAGGATGCAGTCAAGCCACACTGAGGGTAGTCCGGCCCAGTAAACAGTCCCACCGGGAGCTGGGGGTCGCGGTGCCGGTGGTCTCCCATGACCCCAGGGCACAGGGAGGGCTGATG
Source organism: Protopterus annectens (assembly GCF_019279795.1). NCBI lineage: Eukaryota > Metazoa > Chordata > Ceratodontiformes > Protopteridae > Protopterus > Protopterus annectens. Next base: position 620,840,523 of record NC_056741.1, on the reverse strand, counting down.
CCACAGGCTGTAGCACTCAACTATGATAAGGGGAGTCATCTTCTGCACGGCCTTCCCAGCCGACCCGGAGCTGGTCGAGGTGCACGACCACAGAGGAAATGCACCTGATGGCCAGCATGCTAAGGGACAGTCCCCCATCCCCCAGAGGGGGGGGGGATCCACCTCACCCGTGCAGCCAGCATGGCTGCCATGTTGAATCCTCCGGGCGGACCATGCGGAACCCACCCGTTTACCTCTGAACAGTTTCACGCTCTTTTGAACTCTCTCTTCAAAGTTCTTTTCAACTATCCCTTACGGTACTTGTCTGTTATCAGCCTCCTGCCTGTGTTTAGCCTTGGATGGAGTTTACCACCCGCTTTGGGCTGCATTCAGAAACAACCCAACGAGCCGGGGGCCACCCACCAGCCTCACACCATCCGTGGGCTGAGCCTCGATCACAAGGACTTGGGCCCCCTGGGCAGCGTTGGGGAGACTGACTTCTTGTGCCCATCGCCTGGGCGGGAATTTGGTGCTGGGCTATTTCCTCTTCACTCGCCGTTACTGAGGGAATCCTGGTTCATTTCTTTTCCTCCGCTTAGTAATATTAAATCCGTCGGGTCGCCACGTCTGATCTGAGGTTGTGTTCAGTGTATGGTCACAGTGGGGGACAGCAGAGGCCTCGGGCGGACAGACTACCCATCATCCCTTGGCCCCCACACTCCCACTCCTCACAACCGAACTCCAAGCGGCAGACAGCCAACACAGCCTTGGCACACAGGAACCGAGCAGGCAGGTGTCAGGCTCCACACCAGGAGGGGCAGCCCAGTGGCGGTATTACCGACAGCCTCCATGGGCAGACCGGACACACACCAGCTCTATCCCATCCTCAGACAGGCTTCCCGGCTCTGGGCAGCAGGGGACGACTCCTCCATCCACATCTCTCCATGGGAGGACAGGGGGGCCCACAGCGGGCTCCCTCGACTCCCCGGCTGCACCCTCGACAGGTCCCAGACACCCCCATGGGTGATGAAAGCCACATCGACCCTCAGACAGGTGTAGCCCCGGGAGTAACCCGGGTCCACAAAGTGAGTTCAAAGTGTTGATGATCAATGAGTCCTGCAATTCATGTTACTTGCATTCTTCATTGATGCATGAGCTGAGTGATCCACTGCTCAGTCGTACAGTTCTCATTTGCCATGGGCACCCCTGCCCTCCCAGCATCGCACCTCAAGACGAGCACACGAGGTTTCACAGGCGTCATCATGGGTGCCCAGACCGGGGTTACTGGCCCCGCGTTGCAGGACAGCAGGGAGTGCCACAGCGGCCAGCACATGACCACACCACTGACCTTTTAGGTCTTTGAACCAACACCCCGCATGGAGCGGGGCATCCTTCACAGGTACCCATGACTGACATCGAGGGGAGAAGACTCCATTGTGAAACCCCCAGGGGTGGCCCCGCAAGGCAAGAGGGGAGGCCACCGCCCCCCCTGCCGGGACTACACCCTCTCCCTTCCGCTACCACATGGGGAGCCAGCCACCTCCGGGGCACATGGTGGACCGCACCATTGGGCCAGGCACATCTTCCACCACCATCCCCTCATGGCAGCAGAGGAGCACAGGCACCTCCCACCAAGGGGGACAGACACCACCCCTCCTCTCACTCTCTCCACTCTTCCTCCCCCCTGGAGACACAGGCTCAGTCCTGCTGGCATCCACAAGGGTGCATGGAGAGAGAGGAATCAGAGGAAGACAGAGAGAGACAGATGGGTCAGGGCAGCGGAGCGAGGAGAAGCCCTGGTACCCCAGGGACAGCAATGTCCCAGGACCCACGGCGTTAATGATCCTTCCACAGGTTCACCTACGGAAACCTTGTTATGACTTTTACTTCCTCTAGATAGTCATTTCATAGTCGTCTTGGTGCGCCGCCGGGGCCATGACCGAATCCAGCGGGCCAATCCGAGGACCTCACTAAACCATCCAATCGGTAGTAGCGATGGGATGGTGTGTACAAAGGGCAGAGACTTAATCAACACAAGTTTATGACCCGCACTTACTGGGAATTCCTCGTTCGCAGAGAATAATAGCAATCTCCGATCCCTTACACTAATGGGGTTCAGTGGATTACCCAAACTTGTGTAGACACATGCTGATCCATTCAGTGTAGCACGCGTGCAGCCCCGGACATCTAAGGGCATCACAGACCTGTTATTGCTCAATCTCGTGTGGCTGAAAGTCACTTGTCTCTCTAAGAAGTTGGAGATGACCGCACTGGGCTGCATAACTATTTAGCATGGCAGAGTTTCATTCGTTATCAGAAAAAAACAGACAAATCACTCCACCAACGAAGAACGGCCATGCACCACCACCCACAGAATCGAGAAAGAGCAATCAATGTGTCACTCCTTTCTGTGTCCGGCCCCTCATCAGGACCTCTCTCCATTTTTGGCCGACCTCGTGGAACTCCCCTCTGCCGCCGACTGGTAGCCACGACCTCATCGTGACTTGCTTTCCCCTCCTTTCCCATCCAGATTCACGCAAGGGACTTTGCCACATTTTACGGACACTGCCCCATACCGGCCAGAGACAGAACCCTCACACCTCCCTGGCAGGAGCGCTCCATGCCCAGGCGCCTTATGCTGATATCCCCCACCGACTTCTGCAGGGGTGGACTCGCCCACCGACTTCACTCGGAAAGGAGAGCTCCTAGTCCTGCGGCATTCTGCAGGACAATTCCCTGAAACTTCCGAACCACCGAGGGGGCACACTCTGAGTGCCCTCGCATCCAGGGGGGGGGGGGAGTGCTCCATGCCTGGGAGCCTTCCGCCTCTCTCCCCCTCCGACTTCCACAGGGGGGACTCACCCGAGTTCACCCGGGAAGGAGAGCTCCTGGTCCAGCGGCTTTATGCAGGATGATCCCCTGACACTTCCAAACCACCAGGGAGTGCGCTCTCAGTGCCCACACACCCAGGGAGGAGCGCTCCATGCCTCCGAGCCTTGCGCCGCTCTCCCCCTGCAATCCAGTCAAGACCACCATGGTCCACCTCTTCCACATATCCCCTGCAGGCTGCCTAACCGGGCAGTGTTTGAGCCCTCGCCGCCTCTCACTGGGACCTCCCTCCATTTTTGGCCAACCTTGCGGAACTCCTCTCACCCTCTGAGGGGCAGCCAAGCTCCCATCAGGACTTCCATGTCCCCCCTCCTTTCCCATCCAGAGCCATTCTGGGGACTTTGCCACATTTTGGGAATGCTGGTCTGGACCCCCTCACCCAGGCGGCAGCCACATTTAGGGAATGCTTGTCCTGACCCCCTCACCCAGGCAGCAGCCCTTCTGTTATCCAGCTCTCTCTCCCTTAAGGACTTCCATGGGGAGGGACCTCCTCATGGCTTCCACTTCTACCCAAGCGGGAGAGCTCTTTTCCCGGGTTACATAACTCCGGGAGGCTGCCAAATCATAATGCGTCATCTCTGCTCTTGGAGCCCCTCAGGGGAGCTTCCCACCAATCCTTCCAGCCTTGTGGAACTCTGCTGGCCGCAAGACCTCAGCCAGACCGTCATCCAGACTTTCATGTGCCCCCCTGCTCTCTCCCCTCCAGAGCACCTCCTGGGACTTTGCAATATTTCGAACTTCAATCGGGAGGGACCCCCTCATGGCTTCCACTTCTACATGATGAGAGAGCTCTTTTCCCATTTTACATACTATATTTCTTTCTAAGTAAGACCTAACCAGAGAGTAAGACCTAGCCTCTTTTTTCCAGGGTGTTCATGATATAAGCTCTTCACCAAAAATAAGCCCCAGTTCCAATTCTTACTGTAACCTAATCATCACTAACACTTGATAGTTGAGATCCTTGGCCCATCAACCCACGCAGATGTAATTTGATCGGTCAAAGTACAGACAACGTGCAGGAAGCATGCGCTCATGGTAACAAGCAGCTGTGGTAGTGTCTTCTCTTCATTACCGGTGCCATTTTGTGTTGCCACTCTGGTCGCGCAAGTCTTCAATTAACCCCGCCCCCAGACAAGATGAATGCAAAAAGAAAGAGCTATTCCGCCGAGTACAAGAAAGGAATCATGGAGGACTCCTGTGGAAATAACCTGACTGCTTTCTGTAAAGAGAAGTTAGATCTCCGAATGGTCTGAAAGTGGTGAGCAGCGTACGTTAACCTCAGTCAACAGGCCGATGAGGGAAATGCTAAGAAGTGTAAGTGTGGATCAGGTCGGCAACCATTATTTACTGAGCTTGAACACATAATCTGTGAGTGGATTGCTAACAGGAGAGCAAAGGCTTTGGTTGTGCGCAGGGCTGATATTCAAGCATTTGCCCTTGCAATAGCACCACAGTTAGAAATATCCCCAGAAGAATTCAAAGCATCACATTGGCTGGATGGCTTCCTTCAGCGATATGAACTGTTTCTAAGAAGATCAACAACACTGTTCAAGCTGGAAGATACTGACGTTATTAAACATGCACTTGTGTTCAAGTTCTTTGTTGATGGCATTGACTTTTCTAAATACCAACTCTCAAACATGATTGCTATGGATGAAACTGCAGTGTTTATGGGCCAAGGATATCAAACAACAATTGATCAGAGGGGTGCCTTGTCGGTCTACATTCCCTCCGCTGGTTACGAGAGTGCACGTGTTACCTGTATTTTGGCAATTCATCTAGATGGAAGGAAAACCCCACCTCTAATCATTAGTAATGGCAAGAAAGATAAGATTGAACATGTTTCAGGAATTTAGATTCCTGAAACCGAAAAAGCCTGGTGCAAACAAGCAGTTATAAGGAAGTGGGTCAATGTAATGCTGCCACTTGTTTTGCGAGGTGGTGAAAGAGGTCTTCTAGTCTGGGATTCAGCCATCACTCACCACACTAAAGAAATGAAGAAATTCCTAGCACGGAGGAGAATAGATGAAGTAATGATTCCCGTAGGAATGACTGCCTATCTCCAGACTCTTGGCATTGCAATAAGCAAGCCATTCAAGGACCATTTGGCATGGAACTCAATAACTACATTGAAAATAAAATGGAGAGAAATTAGCATGGAAACTTTGTGAAGCCTAACCTGCAAGAGATCGTGACTTGGGCGAAAAATTCATGGGATAAAGTCACTGACAGCTGTGTTGCCAATGCACTATGAGCAGGCTACGTGGACAAGCAATGCTCATTTAAGGAGAGCTAAATTGCTAGGCATGACAGACTGGGGAAAATGGTGCTACAGGAAATGGAGTTGCAAGAAATTCAGGCTGAAATTCGGGGGTTGGACACTTATGACAATGTCCCAGAAGAAGATGACATGACTGTATTTGAATAACTGTGAAAGCCAAGGTGCAGATATTTTGGAGTTGAAATGTTTGCTGCACTGTTTATGTAGAATTCTCACACAACTGTCAACCCGCTATTAGAACTGTTGTCCAATAATAGAAAAGTACAGAATAAATGTCAATTTGTGTACATGAATAAATGTCAATTTGTGTACATGAATAAATGTCAATTTGTGTTAATTAATTGTCAGTTTTTGTACATGAATAACTGAATAAAGGTAGATTGTTGTACGGTGTGGGTAAATAAGGCATCCCCTGATGAGCACTAATGCGCATTTCACTGGGAGAAAGAATATAAGACCTGGTCTTATTTTCGGAGAAATACAGTAGGTAGACAGGTATTCCTTCCTTCTGGACAAACAGCAGTGGTTCTTCCATGCCTGCACCACATGCACTTAAGCAGTTGCAGAGGATGTGTCTAACAAGTAGTCTGTGGTGGCAGAAGGGACTATGCTGGAGGGAACCAAGATAAAATATGAAAAGCCTGAGGAAGCAGAAATGAACAGCAGGGTCACCCATCTGCAGCTGAGGCAGATTTGTGGGCTGCTAAAGGGACAAAAGCTGTCTGGAAATTTTCCTTTTTTTATGGCTGGAAGAAGGAAGAACCAAGGAACTGGCAACTTGTTCTATGTAAGCTGAAAATGAGGGCTGAATCCCAGGTAAGAATGACAGCAATAGTCTGTAAACCAGTTAAGTAACATTTTTTTTCCACCAAAAACATAGTAACAAACACAACATAATTATCCCAGCCCCAAAAGTAATTTAACAAAAGTTTAAGTCAGAATATCAAAGAAAAGAAAGTGCTTACAACTTTTTTTTTTTTTTTACATGAAAAATGACTTAGTCACGTAACAATCCAATGAAACACTATTTTCATAGCTTAAAGTTAGTTTTGCAGAAAAAGTTTTCTCATATTCATGTGGAAGGTTCTTTCCCCGAAAGGAGCTCATCTCCCCAGCACTGAAGAAAAGCTAGCCAATTGTTGATCCTCAAAAGCTCGCAATTCTAAAAACCTTCCCAATTATTTCATATTTTAAATGCCAAATGCTACAGCCTTTACATACATTTCCCAAACTGCGTTGTATACCCGCACATCCTGCACCATGCAGTACCCTTCCTTAAGAGGACATGGCAGCTGCTAACCCCTGATCCCAGTAGCGCCACTTGGCCCTTACTCTATTTCCTCTTTCTTTCACCCTTAATTTTCAGTTCAACTTATCCCAGTCATCAGTTTCTTAACATTAGCAACTGTTGAAGCTGAGCTGTCCTCTACTTAACCAAACTTAAACACCCAGTTCTAATCAACTCACTACAGATAAAACAAAGTGGAGATATACACCCCAGCCCAGGCCCTCTCCCCACACAACATAATCTGCTAGATTCTAATGCCCAACTCAGTTCAAACTTCACTAGTATACAGATTACCAACTGAGATTTCATCATGAATATGAACCTTAGAAGCATTTTGAACAAAACCTCCGAATTTCATACTGCCCTTACCCAATATATACCTGAAATAGCTATAGTAATAAAATCCTGGTTAAAGCCTCACAAACAAGAAACAGAGATACTAACCCATAGTTACAACATCCCATAGGCTGGATAGAATTCACAAGAAGGGTTGTGGATAACCATAATCTATAAGGATAACCTCAAACTGGAAAGACTACCTTGTAACTACCCAGCCCCAAGAAAGTCTGAACTCAACCTTGCCTCCTAATTAACAAACACAAAATTATCGTAGCAGTCTACATTCTCCCTGGAAATAACCCATCCTCTATCTAAGATGTCCCTTACTGGTGTTCATCAACATATAAGTAGGAAACCATAAAAATGAGAGATTCCAACCTAGATTGGGCTACCTGCATTCACGACAGTCCATCCAATTTCGTAGATCTTTATGGGTACTGCCAAGCGATAGAAACTCCAGCCAGGATTGACAAACACAGTAATAAACAGTGTCTTCTAGATTGGTCTCTTATAAATACACCCTCCCACTACTATCAGTCAGGCTGTCTCCCAGACGGTCTAAGCTATCACAGACTTACCAACCTAATTTGACAACATATTCATCCTCCCAAAAATATTACTTATAAATACATACGCAGTAAATGAAAATTTTCACCTGAAGTATTTAAAAGTATTTTGCAAAAATGTGACTGGTCTCCACTCAAACACCTCCTCCTTGACATGGCTATCCAATACTTTAATGATAAATTTATCAATATCCTAAATCAGCTAGCTCCCCTCAGAAAAATTTGTGATAAATCTAAACCTACTCCTTGGCTCACAAAAGAAGACAAAAGGTCCTTAATCAAAGAGATAGAGCCTGATGTCATTACCATGACACAAACAATGAAGCATCACTACACAACTATTAACAGCTGTGTAATCTAGCTAAAAAAATTAAGCATGACAAAAAAAAGTATACTACACTACCACTCAAATAACCCACAGAAATTTGGGCAAGCCATTAACTGCCTGCTGAAGCCTGGACACACCACAACCCCTACTCCAACCTCTACCAACACCACTAATAATATTGCTTCACAGTGCAACTCCTACTTTATCAACTCTATGCTATTGCTCATAAAAAAAAAAAAAACATTAATACCCCTCTATCATTACCTACTCATACTTTAGATTCACTCAACTTTTTCTCAATTAAGCCTACACAAGCCAGCACCATAAAAATATTCTATCTAAACTTAAACTCACAACCCTCGCTGCAAATCGGCTTCCCAGTGACTGTCTGAAAATTGCATCAGATGTGATTTCCTTTCCAGTTTCTATCCATTTTTAACCAGTCTGTTAAAGAACAATTCATCTCAAAACTCAGGAAAACCTCTCATGTAATGCCACTAAGCAAAGGTGAGACATACACTGAACTCAACAACTATGGGCTCATAGCTATACTACAGCCTTTTGCTAAGATCCTTGAAAAATGTGTTCACATACAACTACTGCAATATCTACTACATAATAACCTACTGTCCCCTTCCCAACATTGGTTTAGGCCTAAACGTACAGCGCTTGTTAACGTCACTAATTCAAATAACCAGATCAGAAACAATGGTCACCATGTCTCCTCTGTCTTTCTGGATAAGTCAAAAGCTTTTGACACCGTTTCCCACCAGACACTTCTCAATGAACTAGCCTCTCTAAATCTAAGTCCTACCTGTTATGGTTTCTTAACTGTTGACTACCAACAAGCAGACAAATGGAATAATAAACTACCACCTCTGCTAAATGTCTCAGTCGGCATACCTCAAGGGTCAGTACTTGGTCCACTACTATTCTCCATATTCTCTAATAAATTATCCACAGCCAGTCAACATGCAACAATTATTCAGTATGCTGATGATTCCCCCCCTTATTTGCTCAGCACCCTCTATCTCTTCACTCCATCACATAATCCAAAAAGCCTTTAGTGACATTGAAAGTTACCTATCTGATGGTCAACAACTTCTCAACCCAAATAAAACTAAGCTCATGCTCTTTACTAGTAGCAAAACACATAGCCGGCATTCCCTCTTCACCATCCACTGTTCTAGTAATACTGTAATAGAACCAGTAGAGCATATTAAGCTCATAGGAGTGACCATTGACAACAACCTGAGGTTTGACAAGCACCTAGCCATAACCATCAAAACAGTATATGTCAATCTAGGCTCACTCTGTAGGATAAAACATTTCCTAACTGACCCCACCAGACAAGCTATGTCCAGAACCCACCTACTTTCCACCCTCCCTTATGCTTCAGCTATACTTAACAAACCTTAGAAAAACAGAGTTAAATAAATTGGAGTCCTACTACAACAAAATAGCAAGATTTGCATCAAACCTCCCTTACGGATCATACCACTGCAGTGCATTGCGGCATCTAAAATGGCCAAAACTTCCTAATCTTCTGACCTATAACTGACTAACCTTCATACACTACATACTCACGCACCCCAATAGCTGTCCCTCTCTCAAATACCTTGTCCAAACCTACTCTAGCTCTAGAACACTAAGATCCAACAACAAAGGCCTGCTAACAGTTACCAAATCTAACAACTGCTTTGGGGATTCCCTCTTCTCTAACCACGAATCTAAACTTTGGAATACACTACCTCAAACCGTCATTAATTGCATCAGTACAACAAATTGTAAACATCTTCTTAGGAACACCTCATCAACAACTGGATGTACTCCTGGACAAACCCAGGCTGAATATACTGTCTATCCCATATAGCTCTACCAGGTCATACTATCTTATTTGATCTCTCTCTGCCAGCTTTCTGTCCCCTCCCACTAATTACTAGCATGAGTTGACACCCCCTTATCACTTTCTTGCATATCTATAAGACAATACTTAGTACACAAACACAGTTACTTCAGAGTTCAAAACCACAGGAAATATTTTAAAGCAGCATTGCAGGGCAGTCTCAAATAAATACAGAAAACATCTAAACTAATCTTTATTATATTCCTATCTATATCTAAAAGAGATACTATGCCCTAAGAACTTGCTTACAGAGCAAGGCAAATGCAGATGAGTGGATGTTCTTGCTAGGTCCAAGACAAAATACAAAATGCCCAGTCTCTCTCAGAGAGTTCTTAAATCAATATCACATTTTACTGCTGGGTTAGCCTGGATGACATCACTTTTTGCCACATGCCTTCAGTTCCCAAGCTAAACAGAAACTTAACAGAATTTAACACCCCTGTGTAAGAAATGCATATCTCTCAGATGTTTTCTCAGAACTATGTAGCTGCTAATAAGTCATAAAACAATAAAACACTTTTCATTTTAAACCTAGTAATTACTTTTCTTTCAAGACAATAGAAAAACCTCTAGCTCTAGATATTGTGTCTGCTTCTGCATTGAAACTGAGAGATAACATCTCTTGTTTACGGCCCAGCTATAAAGCAACTTAACCTCAACTATTCTTAAGTTTTGCAGATTAATCATCTTTGTTCCAGCAGGGTATTCTGTGATTATATTCTTGAAGCTCAGTACATAACATACAAGTTCTGTATAAATCATATCAGTATTCACAAATAACATTGAATTATTTACAAAATTCCAGATAGCTGGGCTGGTAGTGTTACCCGATATCACAAGCTGCATACCTAACAGTCTCACACTCTATATTCTGTTGCTTCTGCAGAAACCTTTTATCCAGGTTAATTTCCCAGTGTCTATTAATAGCTACTACCTGACCTTTAAAATTATTATATAAAATGTTATTTGTTTTCCTGATAACCCGTTTTATACTAGCTTCTGCCTTCCTAGCTTCAACCTGTAAACTTAAAGGAAAACTCCACCTTAGAACTAAAAAAAAAATCCTGTTTTTTTCACACACTTGGTTTTCCGAGTTATTTTAACATCTCTAAATCACTCCAAATTTTAATATGTTTTCTGCAAAATGGCTGTCATTGGGGGCTTGACTTATCAACATGATCTTATTTTTCTTCCATGAGTTATGAGAGATATAAGGAAGTAGTGCTATATTCCCATTCCATTGACGTACTTTGGGATTAGTGTCAATCACTGTCATTTTATATACTGTGTTTAATAGGACTGCTTCTTTTATTTCTTGAATGGCCCTCATTTATGTGTGTCTCAGGAATTGTTTTATAGTATACTAAGGAATTATGCAGTTGCAAACAAAACAGTTGCTAAATTGTAGGCCTTTGTTCAAAGCATCTTTTTGTAGTCCAAGATGAATCGTCAGCCTCTCCCCTTACAGTTTGGTGACTGTGCTGATACTTTACAAAAATTACAAGAAATATTTTCTGACTTTTCTCTAAATGGCAATCTTTGATACTACATTGCAGACATCTTAAAATGTAAAGTAGTATAAACAACAAACATTTAAAGTGTAAAGCTTAGCATTTCAAAACTGTGATGCTGCTTGTGTAAGTTTTTCAAAAGAGCTGACAGCTGCGTTTGAACCACTGACTGATCAAATTGCTCTGTTTTGCTATGAAAGGCGTGGTACATTGGAAGCAGCTATGAATCAGTGCAAGTTTCTCTTCCTCTCTGCAATAAAGACCATGGAAAACAGTTTCACATCTCTGTCTTGTTCACAGCAGCCTGAGCTCCCAAGTACAAATTTCTCTGTCTGTGGTATGTCATGCAAGTGTAGGCAAATTCCTCTGCAACTTATGGGAGACATTAAGCTATAGAAAAAGTGGGTAGCCTTCCTTTGATACCAAAGTGATGAAATGAAAGTTTTATAAAGTACAAGCAGGTTTCAGGTACCTACACAGCACTGGAGTTGTAGGGAGAAAAGCATCCTGAGTTGAATTAAACTGTAGGTGAAGGTGAAGTTTTCCTTTAGACAGCTCTGGGGGCTTGCCCAATGCTCTCCTTTCCTTATTCTTTGTTGATGCTTTTCTACTAACCCTTAAAAGGGGAAAATACCAGTCAGCCAACCTACATGAATGCTTTGCTTCATCCCATGTTAATAAAATGCCATCTTCCCCTAATTACTTCCAAAAGAAAGGATCCATTACTAACCTTTTCCATATTTCACCCACGTTCTCTGTACCCTTTGTTTCTAGTTTCCTGCATGTACCCTATTAGGTAAACATCCTTTCTATGAGAAAGTTATATTCTAACTAAATTTGCTTTTTTTTTTTTTTTTTTTAATAAACAGCTGTGATGTTGCTTAGCAAGGAAGCAGCAGGACAACTTTAATTTCCAACAATTATTTTTTGGGGACTTTAGAAGGTGCAGATTATTTTTCCCCTTTGATTAAGGATAGGATTTAGTTGTGTAGAAAAGATTATTTAGCTGTTCACATTAGCTAAAAGTAATGCATGTCTGTTTTCCCTTGTTGCTTCAATATAATAGGCAATGTCATTAACATGGGCAGTATAAAAATGTGTTGTCTTGAATCTGAACCTAAAGTAAGGGTGCATTTAAAGGCTATTCACTTTTGCTTAAGAAGGTGCACAAGATTAAGAAGAGGTAAATTAATAGTGATGTCCACACTACTGTATCTATTAAACCTCCAGAGGAAATTTCAAGTGCATTTGTGTTTGTCAGTATATTGTTACAGGCAGCATGTATGCCATTATATTAGATCCACAGATTTGCTTGCTGTAACCCCGTGCATGGTGCATTTTATAGGTAAAACTAAAAAAATAAGTAATATAGAGAGTATATACCCAAATGTATTAAAAACTTAGTAGACTGGGCTTTGTTTGTTTTGTATACTTTTAACTGTATTGTAGGACATTACTTTATAGTTCAAAGCAACATAATAGTCCCTGGTCAAGAAGTGAGTTCTGATAGGTTCCTGATAGAAGATTATAACTGCCATCAGAGTTGTACTTCCATAACTGTGTTGGAGGTTCCTGATAGAAAATTGTAACTGCCGTCAGAGTTTTACTTCCATAACTGTGTTGGTGTCAGTGAAATGTCTATTATTTTTCCCATATGGAAATAACATGCGCGCACACACACGCACACACACCCTTACTTTTGTTCATATTCATGTTTTCAAATCAGTTGATGTTATGTGATCCTATCTCGCCTACATTCTGTACTGATGGGTTCGGAGCCGATCCTCAGCTCCGACTCGGCACGCTATACTATAGAGCGAAGCCTCTTATTGGCTGAGCTATTCTATATCCCAGGATGCACCACCACCACTACTTCCCCAGATCTCGTTTGCTGCTTACAAGCTAGGACGTGGTCTCGAACTTGGCTGAGCTAAGTGCTTTTTTTCTGAAAGTTTTTCTGTCAGGAAATTCTTTAATCTTTACCCAAAAGCTGTTTTAACAGCTATTGTTGTGTATAAGTGTGTTTTTGTGAATTTTTTGTGGTGAATTTGTGTGACTGGACAGGGAAAGGTTTCCGTTTAAGTTAGAGGGGCCTTCCCCTAGTTCTTTAGTCAGTCTTCTATTATTTCGGAGAGGTCAAGTACCTGTTTGAGTTAGAGGGTTCTTGGCCCTCTGTTTGGTGTATTTGTCTTTGTTTAAGTTTCTTGGGCTTTCGCTCTCGTTAAAAAAAAAAAAATTATTATTGTGAAAATCTTTGTGCTGAGATACATTGTGTTTTTCTCTGTTATAGTGAGTAGTCTACAGGCATTATGTCTAAGGAGCATAGACCCTCAGGATTTAAGAAATGCATGAGATGCAACTACAAAATGTCCATCACGGACGATCACTCCTTATGCGTGTACTGTTTAGGCGCCAAACACCTTCAGGAGTCTTGCAGTGTGTGTCACGCCTTTTCCTCTAGGGTCCTCCAAGAGAGGGAGAATAAATTGATCTTAAAAGGGCTTATCAAACCCTCCTTCGAAGAGGCCTTATCTTCCTCTTCCTCTCCAGCTAAGAAAAAGAAATCGTCGGCTCCAACCAGCCCGTCGGAACCGACCACTAAGAAATCTAGGCAGGCTTCTCCATCGGCTCCACGGACTTCAGAGCCGAGGGCGGAACGGTCTGCCTCGATGCCTCCAGCCTCGACTCCTCTGGTTTCGGAGCCGATGGCTGGGGCTTCGAGAGGCGGGTCACCTTCATCGGCTCCACTGATTTTGGAGCCGATGAGGGTTGCCGGCTCAGACTCTTCCCCTTCGGCGCCGAAGCCCTCTTCGGCACAGAGGGAAATTGCTGTGGAATCTCCCTCTGCACCGATACTGATCGAGTTTATTCGGAGCCGGTCCCCCAGTCCTTCGGAGCCGATGGAGAAGTTGGTTCGGACCCGGTCGGTCTCCTCCCGATCTTCCAAGATGTCGGATTCGGACATCGACAGGGTGCTCCTAAGACTGTTTCAGTCTCCTGTATCCAGAAATTAGTTTCGGCTCCAGCCCATTCGGCTTCGGAGCCGATGGCCCTGGCCCACCCTGTAGTTCTGGTTCCTCCACCAACAGCCTCGGCACCGTTGGAGCCGGTGCTGGTGGAGCCAATGGAGGTTTTCGGGTCGGCTCCGACCCTTACTCCAACCCCGGCTCTCAGGTCGGAGTTCGGTACACGGACCTCCTCGGTCGGCCCCGGGGGGGACGCTTCGGGACCGATGTTTTCAGTTACGAGCCTTCCTCTCAGTGCGTCTGCTGCGGGGATACCGTCTACTGTTGTGGCCCCGGGGGTTGGACCTTCCCAGGACTCTGGCGGTCCGGCCTTCAGGGCCATGAGGAGTGCTTTGGCCAAATCTTCTTTGGCTACCTCCATGGTCTCACCGGCACCTTCCCTACACACGGAGACTGGGTCTTTTGTAGTCCCCCTGTCGCTAGACAGCGGAGCCCCGGGGCCTGAGGCCACCCCCAGTGGGGTTTCCCCCCCTCCTGGGGGTCCCTCTGAAACTTCTTCGGAGGAACCCCCAAGGAAAAGACTGTGCAAGAGGAAGCACGGCGACTCCCCCGATGAGTCTCTCATGTCAGACACCGATCTTGATGATGCGGAAGGGTCCCTAAGTCGTCCTCAGATGATGTCTCCTTTGCAGACATCTTGGAAGCCCTCAAACAACGAGGCGGCTGGCATTCCAAACCCCCTTACGCTGACGAGTCGGTGTTCCTCAAGGCCTTCGGGGCTCAGCCCTCCGCCTTCTGGGTGTCTCTGCCCTTCGACGAGCTCCTAGATTTGATCTGTCAAAGGGCGTGGGAGCATCCAGACTCTGTGGAACCGGTGCCGGCTCGCCCAAATAAATTCTTATCAGCACCCCCAGAGAAGGAGTTTCTGACCAAAGGTGTGGCTGTAGATGCCCTGGTGGTGGCATCTGCTACCCAACAAGATGTAGCAGAGGCTTCGACATCTGTCCATCCTCCTAATAAGGAGTCTAGGAGCATGGACCGGTACGGGAAGCGCACCCTCAGTTCAGCGGCCTTTACTTTAAGGTCCCTGAACTATTTGACGCACTTCACTAGATTTCAGAGGGATCTGATCAAGGAGCTTTCAGATACCCTCTTGGGTAACCTACCTGAGCAGCTGGCCCAGATGGTTGGCTCTCAGTTGGCTACTCTGTCATCGATATCAAACTCGTCCATGAGGCTCATTTCATATGCAGCCGAGGGTGCGAGTAGAGCGGTGGGTACGGGTGTTGCTCTACGGAGGCAAGCCTGGCTCCGCCTGTGTCATTTTGCGGAAGCCTTTAAGTCTTCCTTTGCCGATGCTCCCTTTGATGGGTCCTCTTTGTTTGGACCCAAGGTAAAGGACACATTGACCCGCTGTGAGCAAGAAGGTAAGACTTTGACTGCCGTAGGGGCACGGTTTTCCACTCCCTTTCGGCCTTACCCCAAGGCTAAAGAGGAGGGAAAATGTGGTTCCGTAAATCACAGAAGTCTTATCCCTCGCAGCAGGACGATCCTCCTTCTAGAGGCAAAGGAGGGGGAAATTTTTCTGGAAGACGCCGTCCCAGAGGCGGCAGAGGCCCCCGCAACACTGGAGACCGCGAGTCCTTTCATGGCTCTTCAGCCTTCCACAATCCCTGAAGGATTGCCCGACTGTGCAGCTCCGGAGCCAGTCGAGGGTCGTTTTTCGAGGCACCTAAAAGCCTGGGAGGGTATCACTTAGGACCGATGGGTGCTTCGAATCATCGCCGGAGGTTACGCCATCCCCTTTTCACACCCCCCTCCGCCGTCCAGGAAAATCCCGGACCCGCCACCCAGTCAACGGGAAATCGCAGCCTTCGAAATCTTAAAGCTGCTTCAAAAAGGAGTCATCCAACCAGTCCCCGCAGACCAGATCGGATTAGGGACTTACTCAAGATTCTTTTTGGTGCCAAAAAAGACCGGGGACTTGAGGCCCATTTTGGATCTCAGCAACCTAAATCGTTCAGTCAAGAAGTCCAAGTTCTGAATGGTCACCTTACAATCCATTCTCCCACTGCTGGAGAAAGGTGCTTGGATGTGCTCCATAGATCTCAAGGACGCCTATTATCACATCCTGATAGATCAGGCGTCCAGGAGACAATTGCGCTTCAGCCTAGGAGACAGTCATTTTCAGTTCTGCGCACTGCCCTTTGGTCTCACCACAGCCCCCAGGGTGTTCACCAAATGTTTGGCGGTCGTGACTGCTCACCTGAGGAGTCTAGGATTCCAGGTGTTTCCATATCTGGACGACTGACTCCTGACTGCCACCTCCAGGCGTCTACTATTGCAGAACCTAGCAGCCACCATATCACTAGGCACTTCCCTTGGAATCACCTTCAATTGGCCAAAGTCTGTGTTGCTGCCATCTCAGCGCATAAGGTTCATCGGAGTAGAGATAGACTCAAACCAAATGCGGGTCTATCTTCCTACAGAAAGGATACAGACTATACAGGCTCAAGTCTGAGCCTTGCTTCTCAAATCCAAAGCCCCAGCCAGGATGGTCCTGCAGCTATTAGGCTCCATGTCGGCCACTGTTCTCCTAGTCCCCTTAGCAAGATTGCATATGAGAATTCTCCAGTGGCTCCTAGCGACCCAGTGGTCTTTTCAGGATCTCCCTCTCAGTAACCTCATACGGATCACGGAAACCTGCAAACGGGACCTCCGCTGGTGGCTGGTGTCCTCCAATCTGGATCAGGGACGACCCTTTGTTCCACCTCCTCCTACGGCCACATTGACGACGGACGCCTCCCAGATGGGGTGGGGGGGGCATTACCTGGGCAGGTCAGTCCAAGGCAATTGGCATCCCGACTAGAGTCTCCTTCACATCAACATTCTAGAAATGAGGGCGGTGCTTCTATCTCTACAAGCCCTCCACGATTACCTCCCTCAGGGCGTAATCGCCATTCAGTCCAACAACATGTCTGTAGTCTGGTATCTGAACAAACAGGGAGGGACCAGATCCTACCCCATTTGCAGAGAGGCCATGAGAGTTTGGGAATGGGCAGTGGCGACCAGACGTTTTCTGGTAGTGAATCATATCCCTGGGAAATCCAACGTGATAGCCGACAGACTAAGCAGAACTATTCTCTCTCCTCACGAGTGGTCTCTGAATGATGCAGTGGCAACTCAGATCTTCAGCAGATGGGGAACTCCTTGTTGCGACCTTTTCGCAACCCCGCTGAATGCGAAGTGCAGAAAATTCTTCTCTCTCACTCCAGCTCCGGGGGAGATTCCCAGGTACGCCCTAGCCCATCCTTGGCCCACCGGCTTGCTTTACGCCTTCCCTCCGGTTCCCCTCTTTCCCAGAGTGATCCAAAAGGCGACTCACTCAGGGAGCAAAATGATTCTAGTTGCCCCTTACTGGCCTCGTCAGGTATGGTTTCCCTATCTTCGGAAGTATGCTCTGGACAGTCCATGGTTCCTGGATCAGATCCCGGACCTATTAATTCATCAGTCGGGACGACTCCATCGGTCCCTTCATTCTTTGAAGTTAACAGCTTGGCTCCTCCTCTTCCGACTATAGTCAGAAATCATACTTTAGACCCGGAAGTCATACGTATCTTATCCTCGGCCCACAAGTCTGCCACTAAGAAATTGTATACTAGCAAATGGAAGAGATTTGCTATTTGGGCTCAACTCCGGGGTCTAGATCCCATCACTGTCCCGGTGTCAGAAGTCCTGAAATTTCTAACTTCCCTATTCAATCAAGGTTCTTCAGTCTCTACCATCAAGGTCCAATTGGCAGCTATTTCCAATTTTCATGAATCTATAAACCCACCTTTGATGAGCAACAGATTGTGTAAAACCTTCATAAAAGGTGCTGCGCTTTTGCGACCTCCGATTTCTCATCCTGCTCCTCCGTGGGATCTCGATGTGGTATTACGTGCCTTAACCTCCTCCCCCTTTGAACCGGCAGCAACCTGTGATTTGAAATTTCTTTCTTGGAAAACTGCCTTTCTGGTCACGATTACTTCAGCCAGAAGGGTTTCAGAGCTTCAAGCTCTATCTGTCAAACCACCGTACCTGATTTTTCACAAAGATAGAGTATCCCTCAGGCCTAACCCATCCTTTGTCCCTAAAGTTTGTTCCAGTTTTTGCCTGCAACAGTCATTAGAACTGCCAGTTTTCTTCCCAAAGTACTCAAACAAAGCAGAATACATCTTCCACACATTGGATGTTCACAGACAATTGCGATTTTATTTAGATAGGACCCAACAAACATGGAAAACAGATCAATTATTTGTGTCCTTTTCGGACAAAAAATTGGGAAAAGCCGTCACAAAGGTCACTATTGCCAAGTGGATCTGGGACTGTATTAGTCAGGCTTATTCCTCTTCTAATAAAGAGCTTACAACCTTTGTCAAAGCTCACTCTACAAGAGCTATGGCTACTTCAATAGCATTCCATTCTAAGCTTGCCATTAGCGACATTTTTGCTGCGGCTACGTGGTCTTCTCCGCACACCTTCATTTCCCACTACAAATTGGATGTGGCATCTCGGGGGCGAGCTTCATTTGGTTCCACAGTTCTCAGGAGTGTTTTCCAGTAAGCCACCCAGGAATCAGGTGCTAGGGACGCTGTCCCATCAGTACAGAATGTAGGCGAGATAGGATCACATAACATCTTTTAGTTATGTACTTACCATAACATTAGATGTTTGGGATCCATCTCGCCTACATTCCTAATAACCCACCCTCCTTCCCCCTGCCTTGGAGATCAGAAGAGACCGGACGGTCCGAGTACTATTGTTTCATCTTGAAACATCTGGCAATGTTATATAAACAGTTATGTGTGTGTGCATGAGTGCGGACAAACAAGATCTGGGGAAGTAGTGGTGGTGCATCCTGGGATATAGAATAGCTCAGCCAATAAGAGGCTTCGCTCTATAGCATAGCGTGCCGAGTCGGAGCCAAGGATCGGCTCCAAACCCATCAGTACAGAATGTAGGCGAGATGGATCCCAAACATATAAAGTTATGGTAAGTACATAACTAAAAGTTTTGGACATTAAAAGTATTTTTTGGCATTGTATTGTTTTTTTCATTCAATTGATTTGTATCTGTTTATTCTCCTTTGTTTTTTATAAGACAATATAAAAACCAAACCACAGCAGGTAAATCCGCACCAGTAAAGAAAGAAAGTAACTGGACATGAATGCACCAACACTCAATTTATTAGAGAAACCCATACCATTCCACATAAAATACAACACAACCTCACTGTAAAGACAAAGTTAGCACTTTCATCCCAGTACAACAGAAACATCTTCAGAATGTTTAAATCCATAAAAAAGACAACATTTAAAGCCTTCACTGAATCACATGACACATTTGAGCAAATAAAACTCTCTTCTGTAAAGCAATTTTTAAAGAGGCATGTTCCACTTGTAAAAATTATGTGGAGGCAGTTGAATAAAACCTAAAACAACCTTAGGCCATTATAATACATCAAATAAATCACCTTAATTTAAAAAAAAAAAATGTTTAAAATATTACTGCCAAACAGTCGTATTTGATAGGTTTTTAACTTTAGAAGGCAGGAAACTGATGTCATATCATTTAACTTGGAAAATTTATTTATTTATTTTATATTTGTTGACCGGGCTAGTCTAGCTGGTTACATATCCATTTTCAGTAGAGGCCTGGGGAGAAAAGCTCCAAGTATGAGAAGATTACTGCATACAATAGTTAGAATAAAAAAACAAGCTTAAAATACATTATAAAGCAAAAAATGTTTGTAAAGAGAGTACAAGTAATTTGTATGATCCAAGTTACAGAGTCATGGTAAAGGTTTAAGCAGCAATCAAGCCATGAGTTTTCTGGTACAGTCAGCACAAGTTTATACAATATTTGAAAAAAAAAAAAAACAAATTGACATTCACTTAGTCAAAGAGGGAGAACGAGAGTAGGCTGGAAAATATAAATAGTAGTAAAGAGTTAGCTTGCAATAATTAAAAGTGTGGTGGGGCAGTAGCCCAGGAGGCAGGGGAAAAGGAGAAGTGAAAGGGAGGATAAGTAATGTTTAGTCAGGCATTGAGCAGGGACAAAGCCAATGTATTTTTAGGTGATCTTTGAGGTGTTTCTTAAAGAGTGGAGTAGATGAGAGAGAGGTTAGTGTTTTAGGAAGGTTGTTCCAGATTCTGCCCATGACATTGGTAAAGAGCGAGTCACCAGCTTTGTTGTTGGATTAATTGTTGGCAATTAGTAACTTGCTAGCTGAGCGTAGTGTTGTAAGATTTTTATATGGGGAGATCAGGTTAGAGAGGATAGGAGTATTAGTAGGGTGTTATAGAATTTTTTGTGTGATCACAAGTTGATTGTATCATAGTTGGTTTTGTAGTTCTAACCATTTGAGTTGTTTGAGGTTGAGACAGTGGTGGGTTCTATAGGGAGAGTCAGTGGCAAATCTGACTATATTATTATAGCTATGTTCCTTGCATTCCCTGCATTGAGGTAATATTTCCACCACAATTCCCTCTCTTCCAAAATTATCCCCAGGGACCTCCTCTGAAATTCTTTTTGTCTACCTTTTCCAAAAAAAAAAAAAAAAAAAAAATAGAATTTGTGATGTTGGTAAGTGGAAATATGCTTACATAAGGCATTTATCACCTTTTGTTTGCTTGTGTCATAACAGTGTTCATATATGCGATCTTTTAACTTCTTTTCAGTTTTCTTTTTGACTTCTGTTTGGTTTAAGCTGTGTAAAACCCAGTACATTGACAACATTGGGCTACCTAAGTAATGCCTTTTGTGTTGTAGTTGCAAAATCCTTTTAATAGGTGTATTTTCAGCTGTTACACTGTTACCAGAATATTGTTATGTTGGCTACAGCTCCCACAGTATATTTACCATATTTTTGTTACAGACTGGTAATTTTTACAGGTGGAGTAGGTCTGTTTAAAAATTGTTTTACTTGAGAAAGAGTTTTATTGGATCAAATGTGTCATATGATTTACTGAAGCATTTAATTTTTTTTTGTAAGACAATGTGCCCGTCGGTGTGAATATTGGCTTTAGTTGATGGTCACTGATGATGTGACACAGTGACCCCGTGTACAACATGGGTGAAAGAGGGTTGATACTGATGCTGTTTAAACATATTTACCACCTTTCCTTGGTTAAACAGCAGTTAGTATAAAATTCATTATGGACTGTGTAAAGTTATATAAGTTAATACATTTACTTGTTCAGATTGTGCATTCTGGGCTGTGTTCTTCAATTTCATACTTCCTGTGCAAGGGTGTTTTGGTAGTGTGCTGTTGTACGTTTGTCTGTCCATTTGCATATTTGTTTGTTGCAATGGTAACGGGTAGAGCACTGATAACAACTGACCAATTTCATCCACAGCTTCTGAGAAGTAAACAATGTTTTAGTCACAGGTCATACACATCAGTTGTAAGTTTGCACACACATACAGTGCAGTCAAGTAAAAGCAGTTGAAAATAGCTTTCAGATTTATTGTACGTGTGTACTTTATTAATGATTTCCTTTTAATTTCCTTTCCAGAAATGTGTTGAAGTGGCAGGCCTAAATGCTCTGCGTGAACTGTACAAATACATAAACAAGTACTATGATCAGGTAAGATCAAGTAAAAAGGGTTACGTTCTGTGGGGTGTAAAAAGATAGCTTCTGCTGGTGTGTGGTAAGAAAGTAAACAGGAAGAAAGGATTAACACGGCTCATCCCAAGACAAGAAGAGTTACTGGAGCTGTGCAGTGCATCATTTACCTGCAGCTGTCACCCTCTGGTGAGCACAGGTTGGAAAGTGGTATTCACTGTATAGACAGATTCCACTTTATGGAGCTTTTTTGTAAAATTGGAGGTCATACTCTCTCAAAAGCTGATACTGGTTAAGATTTTCTACTATGGCTACAGTTCCAGCCTTTTCTCAAATACTAGGACTTTGTCACTGTTTTTATTCTCATTTGCTATAGCACATTCATATTTTGTTTGCATGAAGCATCGTGTATCGTGCAAACCGTGCCTTGCAGTTGTTACAGAACAAATACTCTGATCTGTTCTGTGCCACTCCCTTCAGAGGTGTCCTATTAAGTAATCTGATCACTTACCTGGTTTGACAAATATGACAACAGATTTCCTAAATATTCTTTTGCCCTCTGTTGTTTGTAGGAATTAACATCTAAAAATGCCCTCATTTTGTTAATTTTCATCTTTAGAAGTGGCATTTAGTGCACCAATATGCTACCTGTTTTCTTTGTCTTTTCTGTTTATCCTTCTAAGCTAGTCATGCAAGTCATTTGTCACATAACTATGCCATGATTTTTCCATGCACACTTGACACTTGCTTTCAGACTTTGGTGGTGTTGCTGCCTCTGACGGGGTATTCAAATAAGGCAGAGAACATCAAAAATGCCATAAAGAAATCTTCAGAGTGCAGATAGTCATGTAATTGAAAGGAGGCCTCCTCTCACTATTTTACAGCTAACTACGTTCCTGAGACCTGTTCAAATTTCATATCTTTAGAAACATAAGAGAGCCACCCCTGCTTCATTGGAAAAAATGCAGTCATCTGACACAGGCTGATTCCACTAAGTAATATGCATTTTGTACCTGTAAAAACAATATAAAATTGTCTGTTAAACTGCTTTATAAAATCAGTGCCTATAATTCAACTGAACAATATGTGTTACTGAGAAAAAAAAATCAGTATTTGTATTCTCCAGATATGTATTATGGGATGGTTCCCACCCATTATGGAACTAAGAGCCCTTATATTTGTAGCAGTGCTGACACAATTTCTGAAATTGAGAAAAACATCCCATTTTCCAGTGGTCCAATATGCTTTGTGATTTATGTTTTACTGGATAATTATCTCTGGAAGATGTGATGTCAAATTTGAAAGATATTGAAATCTCCATAAACAAAGGGCTATCCAAAAGGTAAACAGTCATTTAAATGCTGAATTTATTATTTCCAAGCAACTGATGATTCTTTCTTATTGGAGAACAAGGAATAGGAATTGTCATGAGGGTTGGCCAAGGAATAAAAATTGTCATGAGTGTTGGCATGTAAGTTTGTTATTCTTACCAGAGTAGAGTCTGCCATGTAAAAAAAAAAAAAAAACATTGTGGAATACAAGTTAACTGAATTATATAGTAAAGGCTCTTTGAAGATCTTGTAGTTAGGCTAGCATAATCCTCTTGAAGATACAAATATTATTATATGATGTAATTGTAGGATGAATCAGACAGGATAGCAATAACCTATATCAAGGAAAAAGATGGATTGAAAATTTGGCAGATTTTTAATTAACATACATAATTTTGAGAGCATCTTTTTATGGGACAGTGTAACTGAACGGTGGTCATGCAAATTAAATAGACCTATGTGCCAGGTCGCCAGTCCTTAAGCCACTCCAAATTTGTAAAAATTTGGTTAAGAAAATTATGATTCGGGGTGTGGTATTCTAAAATGCCTTTATTTGTATTTTTGCCCCTGCTACCTGCCAACAATCAAACCTTCCCCTTATTCCCTTCACTGGGCATTTTCCAGATTTGGGAGGGGGGGTCATCATTAAGACAGTCATTAGAGGTGGTTTGAAGCTTTCTCTGCTTTTCTCCTCAGCTTTGACTGCATGCACCTGGTGAGAAGCTGGGAAGCAAGTGCAGTGGGCAGCCCATGCTTTGCATCTTCAAGTAGCTCTCCCTTTGCCTCATGGCACGAGTAGTGTTCTGTCTTGTCTACACCATGGAGGTCATCCAGTGCTGTGTACCTTTGAGTACATACAAACCCTGCCCTCCCCTGAGAGAGGTAAGCCATGCTGGGACCACTAATTGACCCCACAGTCAGAGCTCCATTCCTCTGTGGCTTGGAGATGGGCATCTGAATAACCCTTTATTAGCCAATACTATTAAAGTAATCCAGGAGCTTAAGGGACTCTCCTTTTTATATAAAAATCTGTATTTTGAATATAATGCAAAATCAACTGACTTTTATCACAGGCAATTTCTTATGCTAACATTCTTTCTTCAAAACTCTTCAGACTATCTAAGCCATTACTTAGGCAAAAGTTTTTACTATGAAAGACTTCAAATTGTCTAATTTTAAATGTCTTTATTCCAAGCTTCTCTTCCTTTTGCTAAAACTAGCTAAATCTGGGGATATCCAGACAAACCCAGGGCCTTCACAGCTGTACTCTGAATATGCTAATACTAGCATCTGTTCCACTACAAACAGATGCCTCTCTGTTGCAAGCCTAAATGCTTGTGGTTTAAATAATATATGGACAAACTTGTGAGCCTGGTTAGTAATGGAAAACTCCAACATCATGTCCATTTCTGAAACCTGGTTGAACTACTACATTTCAGCGATAAAAGACCCAGACAGAGAAGTGGTAGAGGGCCTTCTTTGCTGATCAAAGTGAATTCTTTTAAAGTAATTGATGTATATAAATATCAGACTACTGATGAGAGTCCAAACTGGGTCCTTTCTCATATTAACCTCAGTGGTCACACCCTCCTGTGATAGATCCAGGCTATATTCCTCACCCTTCTTCAGCCCTTGTTTGTCATAGAGTATTACTAAAATATTTTCCCTTATGTGGTCAGCAGTAGCAGTATCTTACTGGATGACATTACTATCAATGCTAAAGGAAGAGAGTCAACTACTCTTAAGAAAATGTAGCAGTAGGACAGATTAGTACAAACACCTACCAGGCTATATACAAAAAAAAATGTCAAAAGCACTGTGCTAGAGTGAATCATTACCAATATACAACACAGATGTTTTCACACTGAGATTCTCCAAATTCCATGAGACCATTCACTAGTCAAATCCTTCTGTTTTCCTCAATCCTAGAAATCCATCCCAATAATTACAGGACAGTCTTTTCCAAGAAGAAAGCTCCTGTGCCTTAGTACACTCCTTAGTTCAAGTAGATTGTTCTGACTTCTACGGTATGACAAGTCTCTGAACCGCACTGGACTTGTTCATTTCAACTTTTTTTTTACCACTTCAAGATTCATTATACCAAGTTACAAAAAGAAGGCTTAGATCTCAGATCTGTCAGTGGCTAACCTAAGTGATAAAGTGCAAGGTCTGGGGATGATTCATGGAAGACTGACGTACGCAATACACAACTTCATCAGTCCTGTCTTAGTCTGTGAAAAGAAGTTATAAACTACAACCAAGTCATCTAAAGTTATTTACCCTAGGCAAAAAAAGAAGCAAATTTTTCTAAACCAAAACAGTTGTGGAAAGAAAGCAACTGACTAGTGCAGTTTCCAATTTACAACAATCCAGCAATCATTCACCTTCTTTCATCCCCTCCTCCTTTTTCAGTGAATTATGTACACTTCATGGCAGCCTCTTTTAGCAACATCAACAACTTTCACTGCAAGACCTTGCCTTAGACAGTCCTGACTAGCCCTCGCCCTCCCCTGCAGTATACTCTCTGGCCTCCAATGCAGCAGCCTTCCACTTATAACTGTCTAGCAAACAAAATCCCTACTCCAAAAACTAAACAGTGCTTCTCCATGCTTTATCCTACGTTTTTAAAGCTTGCTGCAGAAAACATTGCTGAACTTCTTACCTATGTCTTCAGTACGCCCTTAATGACATCTGTTCCCTGCATTTTTAACTGACCAGCCAAGTGTTCCAGATTGTATGGAACACTCCACATTTAACATTGAAATCGCCCACTGTTTTGCTGTTCTGCATCTTACAGTGGTGGCTACGCTACACAAGTTTTGAGTGGTTCATATAACATCATAACAGCCAAGTGGCATTGCAGATATTGATGATATGTTGAGCATTGTTTATATGTTCTGTTTTAACTGCTGTAAATGCTGAAATGTAATGGTGTTTCTGAAATATGCACTGATCCGATGTTCTTTTCTCCATCTGGATTCAACCTGTGGGTTATCAGATCCAAGAACAGACAACTCTCCAAGACTTCAGCTGACTGATTTCCCTACCCA